>NC_081758.1:30910016-31210016 GCF_963082965.1 Carassius carassius | reverse complement strand
TAGAAATTTGATAGAGTAGGCTTCATAGGGTACATGACAGCACAAACATAACTTCTGTCTTCACAAGAGACCCCTGAAGGTTCATCAAACAAAGGACCAGCTCATGCTGCTTGACAGAGCTTTCCTTGACCCCTCAGCATTCCCAGAGTTTCATGCACGAAGCAGTATTATTAAAATGTCCCGATACTAATGACTGGTCCCTTATGAATATTAATCTGCATTCCCCTTACCACTCTCCATTTGTTCGTGCTGATGTCACACCTGTTCTGGCATCACACAGGCATGTGATGGGCGTCGAGGTCATCATGTGTGCCCACCTTCCCCGTCCTGGCAGATGCAGGAGAGAAGGCTGAGAGGAAGACTGGGATCAGGCTCATAAACACTTATCCATCGTCACACAGGAGCTACACACACACACTGGATGATGTGATATAATGCTCAAAGTAAGAAGTATTTGACAGTTTTTGCCATGAATATTTCCACTCTTGTAGTTGTTAAACAGCCAGAGGGAGTATCAGTCTTTAAATCACGTAAAAAACAGAGATTTCTGGAGGAACTAAATTATGATGACTAACATTACCAATGGATTTCTAGAGCACTATAAAACAAAAACCTTTTTTCTGATGAATACGCTTAGAGTAAATGCATCATTTGCCTGAAATGAAGATCGAAAGTGCCTCATTAAAGTATGGTTCATACAAAAATGAACATTCTGTCATCATTTACTCACCCTTAGGACATCGGTATGGTTTTCTTTCTTCTATGGCACACAAAATAAAATTTTGAACAACATTTCAACTGTTTTAGCCATACAATGAAAGTCAATGGGGTCCAAAATGACAGAATGTGGGGGGTTGGAGAAGAAACAGACAGAATGTGCTCATTTCAGGCATGATTTATTGAAAACACACCAAAGTGATACTCTACAAACCTGTATTTTTCTTTAACAAGAGCAATTCTCTCTTCTGGGTATTAGTAAAATTAACAATACATTCGGTCACTGTGGCATTGTTCTTGAGCGCTAGGAAAGCACTAACAACTATATAATCAAACCCTTTTAACGCTTCTATCTTTTAAAAGTTTATAATACAATGCAATAGAAGGCAAAACCCACCAGCAGTCTAGACTACATTGAGAACACAGAGTGAGTGAAAGTGGGAGGAGTCAGAGAGAGAGAAAGAGCAGTTAGGGACCGATAAAACATATAAAACAGACTTTTCATCTAACATGGAAAAAAGGTTAAGGCACATGATAGTTACAAACACATTTGCTACCAAGTTGTACATGTATCGAGTTTTGATGCTTTGAATTAGTGATATCTACAAAGGTAGGTTTCTCTTGAATCCATTTCAACATCTGTTTTTCTATAAATATACAATCTGATGCAAAATCAGACTCTGGGAACCTCTTCCTTTGGTTGTATTCTGCAAAAAGGCAGTCAGGAACAGACAGTCAAATATTAATAACGAACCTACACAAGGCTAAAGATCGTCGATGCACACATCATTTCCTCTTTAAAAATTTAATTATTACACTGTTATTTTGTTATTAGGAGTCTGTTAAAACAACTGAAAAAAAAAAAAACGTAGCTATAGAGAGTTAGATATAGAGTAACATGACAGAAATCAGATGATAAAGCAGGTGTGTGCTGCATATTACACATTATCAGAAAACTGTCTGGAATAAAAAAAAAAATTTGTCGGTCTATTTCGTATGTTAGTGTTTGCCCATTTATACGTGGTAATGACTAAAAATTATATGTATAACACATGATATCTTTACACTGACAGTGGGAACATTTGAGAATCCACAATTGTGATGTTTTTTGTTATACTTGTGAGATACATTTTTGATGTGAAAGTATTTTGGCTTGCATAAGAGCCGAAATGAAAGGAAATATCTATCTATCCCTGATTTCTCTTCTAAAATTCATTCTGGTCTTTCCTTTAAATTTTGCCGACCAATCAGATCATTTTGAACAATTGAAAAATTAACACTGATAATAAATGGTTCCATTTAACAAAACAAGGTGTAAATATAAAATGTAAATAAGACAATGAGAATGACTCTGCAGCCTTTGATGCACATTTAACTAAAGCAATGATCTGTTTATTAAATTATTAATTTTTATACAAACATGGCCATGCTTTGTGTATGGAATACTGAATGTGCTCTGAACAATCTGTTAAGGATTCACATCTATCAATGTTATAAAGATGGTTGTGACCTTTTTGCCCTCTTTTTTAATATTTGTAACCTAATATATACATTTATAAAACAACAAAAATATAAAATGCTTTTAAATCTACTTTTATGACAACAGGAGAAAGGGAATCTTCCTCTACAATCCCCTCATAACACAATCTACATATTAACAAATAGATTTTTTTCCCCTCCTTACCCCTTTTTAAATAAACCAAAGCAATAGTTGGTAAGTGCCAGTGTTACCCAGCATGCCTCTACAGCTGGACATGTCAAGGGGAATACAAGATCAGCAGACCAAATCCAACTGAAAGCAAAGCAGCTCTCCTCCTTTCAGCTCCACTATGAGCAGATGGCATTGTAAGGTGAACCCCTGCTTTTTAAGTGAGAAGAAATAAACACAGTGATAATATGTCTTTAAAGTTGCTTTATAAAGCCAGCACACAGAAACTGCGAAAGCGTGCATTTCAATATAGACTTTGTATGTGCCCCCACACCATTGTAATGAACATCAACAGCAAAAAAAAAAAAAAAAAAAAAGAAAAACAATTTCCTTTTTTACAAATGTCCTCAACTATTTTTCAGAAAACCTAAACTTTCATTAAAACTCTACAAAATGAAAACAAAACAAAATTCACAATTCACTGCACTTCTGGGGAAAACAAATCCAAAAAACAAACAGTAATCAGGCAGAAACGTACAACAAAAATAATATAGGCAAAAATTTTATATTTTTTTGTTTTGACATAAAAATAGTTTTTTTTTCTTTCTTATTTCCTTTTACCCCTAAATCCAATTCTTTCCAATACAAGTCCACGTCCATGACAGCACTTCCTGTACACTCAAATCAATCCATCATTCTGGCTCCGTGACAGCAAATCCTCAGCTGTAGGTACACTACGTCCAGTGGGAATGTACATATGAGAAATGTTTTTTTTTTTTTTTTTTTTTTTACTTTTTCAAATTGTTTTTTTTTTTCTTTTCACTTGTTGAGAAATCTCAAAATATTGGCTGTTGAATGAAAGTTTGTATTTTTCTCTCGCTCTTAGGCAAAAGTCTTCAGATGAGTCCACATCACGGTGAGCTCTGCGGTTAATGGCAGTGGTGACGTAAAATCCTTGCGGGGTAAGATGTGGCGCAGTTGCTAGCTAAGCCTGCAGCGGAGAGGGCAGGAAAGCCACAGACATCAGACGACATTATCGGACTAAAAATGTTTGTTCTAATAAGAGATATTTGTAATATGTTCGCAAACAAAGAAATGATTACATTTATAGACATAAACAAGATAATGTCAAATGAAAGTGAGCATGATATTTAAATGATGGATGATTTTTAGGATGTTGAAACTAATGACACATTTTCTCTATGACTTACCAGATTTAAATAATACTCGACATGATTAAATTCTACATGTTTCAAGGACTAGAATTCAACTGATCATGGTTTCCTGCCTGACAGATATAGTATGGGATGAAGAAAGCCAGGATGAAGAGCAGATATTTGGCAAGCATGAGAGTGAAAATAAACAGACGATGATGATGATGATGCTAACCCAGAGAAGTCAGCATTACCTACAAGAACATGTATGACACTGTGTAGCTTGTTCCTTTTTGTCCACTTTCCACAGAAAATGAGGTTTGGGGTGAGGTTATTAGAATGATTTCTGAAGGATCATGTGATACTGATGACTGGAGTAATGGCTGCTTTAAAAACAAGCTTTTGAATGGCACTCATTCCAATTTTCAAGACATCTGTTTGATTCTATCTTCACATCTATTCTGAGTCACAATCCTCATGAAGGAAATTATATTTTAAGATCTGAACATGCAATCGACTGATTCAGACAATGCACTTCTCTGGGTTAGACAGAGCAAATGATGAAAAAAGGGTGGGTGTTATTTCATAAACAGGATGGGTGAGATCAAAATCAAACACATAAAACCTACCATGCATGCATTTAGACCCAGGAGTCAACAGGCTGAGGTTTAACATCACAAGCATCCACCAGACTGACAGTTGGCCTGTTGCTCCTGATATAGTGTTTCCTATTTGTATCATTCTGCAGCAATGGGAGACGGGTTCAAATCAGCAAAACAAAAACAATTTTAAACACACAGAGAAAGGCCAGAGTTAGTCCTTGCAACAGGCGAAGCTCAAGGGGAAAATAAAAAGTTAGAAATTATAGAAGTGAAAGGTAATTAAAGTGAATGCATGCAGAACCATTCTGAAAACAACAAAACTTTGATCTGCATGATTTTAGGTATACATGCGCGTTGATGCAAAGCTGAATTTTTAGGATCATTATCAGATGATCCTTTAGAAATCATTCTAATATGATGATTCATTATCAAAGTTGGAAACAGTTCTGCTGCTTAATATTTTTTCAGAACATGTGATACCTTTTTAGGATACTTTGATGAATAAAAAGTAAAAAAAAAAAAGCTATGTTTTTAAAATATAAATATTTTGTAATAACAATATACACTACTGGTCAGTAATTTGGGGTCAGTATTTTTTTTTCTTTCTTTTTAAAAAAAAATAAAATCAATACTTTTATTCAGCAAGGATGTGTTAAATTGATAAAAAGTGATAGTAAAGAAAATATATTATTAGAATATATATTATTAGAATTTTTTTTTTTTTGAATAAATGCAGTTCTTTTTAACCTTTTATTCATCAAATATATTAGACAGCAGAACTGTTTCCAACCAGAATTTAAATCAGAATATTAGAATGATTTCTAAATGATCATGTGATAGACTGGATGTTACATGTGATACTGAAGGCTGGAGTAATGATGCTGAAAACTCAGCTTTGCATCACAGGAATAATTTTTTTTTTTTTAAAGTATATTCAAATAGAAAACTATTATTTTAAGTTGTAATAATATTTCACAATATTACTGTTTTTTTTATATCATATTTTTGATCAAATAAATGCAGGCTTGATGAGCAGAAGAAACTTCTTTCAAAAACATAAAAAATAGTAATGTTTCCAAACTTTTGGTCTGTACTGTATATTCATAAATTCTATTATCAATGGAATCATTTGAATGTAAGGTTTAATTAAAAAATGTACATTTCAGAATTTGTTTTGCTTAAATTAATGAATTTTTTATTTATTTTTTTATTTATATAGACCAAACATTTGACTGATGCTTGTCAGCGCTGAATAAAAAGAAAATCTTTCTTGACAGTCTGCCTTCTTGGATTAAATTGTATTTCTTGTATTTTACAAGGCAGCATAATATTTCTACAGTACCTGCTGTTTCTATCTGCCATCATGCTGGGGGGATCTACTATGCCATACAATCAGTATTGCCATGCCCACTTATTATAAGTGACTTTAGGATTGTTTTTCATTAGGTTGCTTATAAATATGGGCAGTCATGGGTTGCATTTCCAATGCATGAAAATCACTTTGGTTTGTTGTGGAGAATCAAAATTGCTTATTTTGGCTCAGACCAGATTGCTTATTGTTCTACATATCTGGCAATGCTGTTCTGACAGCCTTCCACTAATTAGATAACTTACTAGGTTTTGCAGCTAACCAACACGAATTCACTGTTAACATATCATTTCTCTTTTCTCTGCACAACTTGCAGTGTTGGTGCCTGAAACAGCTAATGAGAAAGAGTTCCTTCTCAGATTTAAACAGATGTAGAAACGTGTCTCACTTCTGACACTTCGGCTCTGAACTTTAACGGCTCCCGCTCCTGCAGATCCGATGAGCCGTCACTGCTTTTGTACTTGGAGTCTTTGTCTCTCTGGTCAATCATCGAATAGCCATCTAATGAGAGGGAAAGACAGCAGAAAAGCTCAGTGATCATGATCAGTATGTCAGCACCCTCAGCATGGCTCTTCAAACAAACAGCGACGAATCCCTCAACCTTCAGCTACATGCTGCGTTCACAGATGTTCTCGTGATGTGTGTGATTACTGTGTGGGTTTTGTGTTTGTTCATGCAGGCCGTGTCTATGAGCTGTCCCCCACAGTTACCACCATTTCATCACTTACTTCTACCCACTACAGCAGCATCTGTCCAATTATTGTCAGTCAGGCTTGGAGAGGATGCTGCTTCAGTGGAGAAGATCAGAGA
This sequence comes from Carassius carassius, assembly GCF_963082965.1. Lineage (NCBI taxonomy): Eukaryota > Metazoa > Chordata > Actinopteri > Cypriniformes > Cyprinidae > Carassius > Carassius carassius. Next base: position 31,203,716 of record NC_081758.1, on the reverse strand, counting down.
GACGGTGCCAGAAATAAGCGGTGTTACTCTGTAGCGAACAAGCAATAGTGCTTCTGTTCAAATCTTCATTGGCCCAAAACTCAACAACACTACGAACATCTTATTAAAAGAGGGGTATTGCAGACAGCGTTGGAATGAAACCCTTCAGGGAAAAACTAAACACAACATTGATTGTGAAATATTTTAGGGTAAATGGATTTAGAGGGATTATGGGTTTGTATTCTCTTAAAATCACATTAGTCAGTAAGATTTTTTTTTTCTTTTTCTTTTGCGAGCATGCCGACATTGTCTTACCTGGACCGAATTCGCCCATAGGTATCACATCCCCACCGCTACAGCCTCTGCTGCCTGAAAAGCATTTTACAGGCTGGAATTTTCACATCACTAATACGCATGCTCACTTTTACAATGTCAATTGAAGTATAAAATCTCGAAATGTCAAAAAATAGTTTAAAATGCATAATTCTCTGTGAAATCCCAAACTATCTATAATTCTGAAGTGAGAGACATCAATCAGAGAAGAGCAGCAATCTGACGCAACAGTAACCGCCCACCACCATAAAGCATAGGAATTACAATTAAATCAAACCATTTTCAAGTGAGATAATAATGTTTTTTGAGCACCAAATCAGCATATTAAAATGATTTCTGATGGATCATGTGACAATGTAGACTGGATTGATGGCTCTTGAAAATTCAGCTTTGCCATCGCAACAATAAATTACAATTGAAAATATATCAAAATAGAAAACAGTTATTTTAAATTGGAATAATACTTCACAATAGAGGGATTATGGTTTTAATAAAACAATAACTGTAAAAACAATAACTATTTTTGATTAAATAAAGGCAGTCTTGACAAGCAATACACTTAGAACAGTCTCTGGCTCAGACGTCACGCTCATGGACCTTTGGATAAACGTCTGATGCATATGGGACACAAAAGTGGAAACACTTCAGGAGTGTGGAAGTCGTCATCGGATTGGGTGAATTATACAGGATTTCCGCGAGACGTGTGTCGCGTTCTTTAACGTTCCGCCAGGAAACAAAAAATGCTGTAGTGCCAAACCACATCACAAAGAAGAAAGCCATCGAGTTTACAACTGTGACATCGAGCGCTTATCAGGATCAACTAAACACTGGATGTTCAAAAGTATGTCAAATATTTAAAGTTCGCGGCATAGAATCTTAAAAATATGCCCGGGAGTTTTACACACTGGTCTGTTATTGTGGACCCCGATACGTGAGGCTGAACAAAACAAACTGTGATTGGTTGTTTGAGATGTTGGTCAAATGACCTTATGGGTGGGCCTCGGCCAATGAAAGCTGCCATAGATTTCAGAGCTTCAGTTCAGCTGTCAATCTGAAGGTCTGGCTATGCGAGACTACTTAGAACAAAGTATTTTATACTCACAATGATCTTTAGTTAAAAGTTTCATATTTTATTGTTGCGCTGATTCAATAATATCCTTCAGAATGATTCATGATTTATGATGAGTAGTTCAAAGTGGTTAGTTTGGTTTAAGACCTTTTTATAGATTTTAATTCAGCTATAGAGAAAATGAATGAAATTAAAAATGAAATGCTTCTTCTGGAACAAAGGCTTTTGAAAAGATGGGCGGTCACTGTTGTGCTCAATTCTCCACAGTAAGGCAAGCAGGGAATGGCATGGGACTGATGGAAGTGATCAAATGTATCCCTGTCCTGAGCATCCATGCTAACAGCATTAATAAAATCTGAAACAAGCCAAAGCTGTCATGCTAACTCATCTCTCAATGAGATGTGCCCTGGGTGGACGGATGGCGCTTTTTATTACAGCACTGCAGTAGTTTACCATCATTTTACTTGAGAGTGAATGAATAATGAGCTCCTACACTGAGGCCCATTAATCTGCTGTCTGATCATAAATCATTCTGTATCATATGATCCACTCAAATGACCGATTAAAGCCCAAGAGATGCGGCAGCTGCACACACCAGCTGAGCAGCAGAGGTGAGAGATCAAGCGTTCTGCCATGTGTTAAAACACAGAAAGAAGTAGTGTTCAGAAGATATGCTTGCTCAGGTGCACCTGAACCTCCAGAACTCCCCTGAGCAACCAGATTTGCTGCTATCAGGGTGTGTAAAGTATCTGTTCAGGGTCTTATGCTAACCTTGGTTCTTCTCCATCAAGGGGAGTGTAGTATCGTCATAGCCAGGCTTGCAACTCTTAGATGCTTTGGGAGTGCCAGTCGGTATCGGCTGAGAAGGATCAAGAAGAGAATGTTTCAGATACACAGGACAGAGTGACAAACCTTCAACAAAAACACTTGGATTTGAACAAACTATGTCTCTTTCTTCACTAAATATGTACAGTAATGGTTGCAAAGGGTAGTTACAATAGAACTTTCTGAGTGAATCTCACAGAAACCATCAAGAAATGTCTGAATCATATTTCACTTCTTTTCGCAAAAAAATTATTTTGCATCAAGGAAATGAGATCTATTACTTTGACCATCGTGATTTTTTTGCATTCTGAAATAATTTCACTGGCACATAGGCACAATAAATAAACCTAAGCACATTTGAATTGAATTTTCACAATAGAAATTCATGTACAATTGTAAATTACAGCATAGATGAAGTATACATCATTGCAGTATTTGTTTCACTGAATATATTTTTAAGAATTATTATTTATGTGACCTTTAATATCGTTTCATATCATATTTATTTTATATTTAAAAATAATATCATGTATTACATCAATGAGAGTTTTTTTTTTTGTTTAGAAATTTGAGGGGATGAGAATTTTGGGGGACATTTCAGTTTGATTATCATGAAAATGACAATCCATTAACATCTCATTTTCATTATGCAAGTATTTTCTTATTAATTTATGTTTTAAAGCGAAGTGTGACCTGGACATTTCTTCATGGCATTTACCTTTCTTCACTTTGGTTTAGGATTAATTAAGAAATCAGAGTGTTTGTGTGCATTTATGTTTCACTCTACTTGGAAGTGTGTTTTATTCCAGCCATCCTTGGTCAGGGCGTTTCTCAGCTCCTTATAGCTCCAAACCGTCTGTAGTACATGGGAAGCGGCTTTGGTTTCCCTTGCTGACTGGCTGCAATGCATAAACATGGAGGGAAAGAGGGTTATGCAGAATCCAGAGCCCAGTGGAATAACTCTCAAATTCAAAGTCAAAGTCATCTATTCCCCTCCCAGCAACGCAGTGTCACTATGGCTCCAATCTCCAACCCCTGTGGCCTTAGATTTCTCTCTTTTCACTTCATTAGCTTTTCCTGTGATCCTCACTTAATTACAAGGAGCCTACGACTTCAAAGCCTCAACTCCAGAGTCGGAGAGAGATAGAGAGAGGCTGTGTAGCCACTCTCCAGGCTAGCATGTACTCTTTAAAAAGTTAATCTTACACAATCAATATTTAGTTTTGGATAAAATCATGCTCAGGCAGAAACGGTATAAATGTTGTGCAGTTTTAAAAGAGGTCACATGTGGAAAGGATGGAGGAGGTTTGTTTAACATACGGCTCACTCTCTGGAGGTCTCTGCTGCTTTTGATATCTACAGGACTACACCATTTAATATTCAGTTTTTCAGATGCATATATTAAAGATGACATGTGTGGTGATAAAAATAAGTCACTTCAAAAAGCAGCAACTCTTGTTGCTGTTTTTCTCTTTAGTTGAAGAGGACCCAAACTAACAAGATGTTTACAAAGATCAAAAACCTTAAGAAAGCCTCAAGAAATCATAGTTGGTTGAAGTGAAATTACTATAGATAGTTGGCTTGATCTACAGTAGAAATCAATTATAACAGAAAGATGAAAAGTGAAAATAAATTTTAAAAATGTTAAAGCTTTTTGATTTAATATTCTACTTTCATCAAATATCGGATTTGAGCAGAAATCAGTAACTTACAGTGTGAATATAGCTTAACTCTACTCAAAGAGAGACCGTATATTGTGTCATTACCATAATCTTGGGCTGTTCTTACCTGGTTCTGTTGATGGCCACTAGTTTATCAATTGCTTGAGCAGTGATGAGAGAGCGAGCGTTCTCAGAGCTGTCAATGATGATTTCATGGATGGTGTTGAGGATGGCCACCACGGTGTCCTCCTCCAGGTTCTTGGCAGGCCGCTGCTGACCGCTGGGCAAGTTGCTGACCAAGTCCCTCATGGCGTAACTCCCTGAAGATGATAATATAAAATTAAGGAGAGATTCAGCTTTGAAAGTATGTCAAGCAAGTTGCAGTTACCATGAAGTAACAGAGTAATGACAGCTGAAAATTCAGCTTTACAGGATTTAATTACATTGTAGATTCTGTCATAATATTTTAGAATATTGCTATTTTTACTGTATGCTTAATAATACAGATAAAATAATTTTAGCCTTGATGAGCATAAGAGATGTCTTTTAAAAACATTACCAAACCGTACTGTTAAATGACTAAATCTGACTTTGTGTGCAAAACTTTTTTAATAAGGAAAATAAATCTGAGTGCACATTTATTTAAGTATCATGTAAATATGTGTTTAACATAATGGGCACTAATGATCTAGAAATGCTACTCTTGCCTATTAGGTCTTTGTTGCGGCGGTCGATGGACAGGTTCCTCAGAGCGATGGCCACAGCTCGCACCACCTTGTCTGAGTCCGAGCGCAAGAGCTCGACGAGAATTGGCAGTCCTTTCTCCTTACGCACTGTCGCCCGGATATAGTTCGACCACTGTAGAAATGAGAGGAAAAGACAATATTACGCCAGTGATTCAGACATTTTTCCACTGTATATATTTCATTAAGTCAAGTAGACTTATGCTCAGCCAGACATTCAGCTCTGTAAATCTTTCAGAAAAGGAATATGCTGTGTGCAAGAAAAAGCTCCTCTATTCTGGAAAACTCCAATCTAGTAAATAGCCATTTGTTCCCCGTTAGACTTGTGTGCATTTCCACTCCAACCCCATGAATCACAAAACCTTTATGTGTCACAAGAAATCTCTAATCCTCAGCCAGTGCCCCTGAGATAGTAATTAAGTAGTTGCAATACAACACCATGGCCACTAGGAGATGGTAGTGATCCTAGAAACACATTTGCAGAAAAGTAGGAAAAAGAACAAATTAATAAATAAAATCTCTCAAATCCTCTTATAGACTACAGACGTGAGGCGTGCCCGTCTCCCTACAGCAAGGGTTTGTGATGAGCTAGGAAGCTAGGAAGCAAGCACACATGTGTCAGGCATAGAGATGAGGTAGGTCTGAAACAGCGTAACCACACAGAGAAGCTGTGAGCTTATGCATGGCTGCACTTCAGGTCCTACACGGAGAAGGAAGCAGGGTCAGGGCAGTGCAGTATATAGTTGTAGATGTGCATGTTTATTAGGGGACATTTCGTCTTGACTTCTACCTCAAGAGTAAAGAGAGCCCCACACAACACTGTGGTACAGACATGTCATACTTGTAAATTAACTACTGACTAGGAATGTGTTCAAGGTGTACTGGAAGCAGACAAAAACAAAACAAATGAAGGTTTATGGATTTGCATGATGTACTCTAGCAGGCCAATCAGAGTCCGTTGGTGTGGTGTTGAACAGCCCATCATTAATTGATATAGCTAACAATATAAAATATTTAAAAATTTAGCACTAAATCAGCATATTAGAATGGTTTCTGAAGGATCATGTGTAAATAACATTTTTAAAATATGCAAAATGACAAATATATAACAGTTATTTTAAACGGTGAAAAAGAATACCCAATATTACTGTTTATTATATTACTGCAGCCTTGGTAAGCATAAAATACTTCTTGTTCAAAAAACAAACATATATTTTCATTAAATAAAATATATTTAAAAAGTGTTTGAAGGGTAGTGTATATTAAAAGCATAAATAAAATGCTTGTTTATAAGTTTTCAAATGATTCACATGGACAGCTGACAGAAAATAAGACCGGTGATGTTGAAATAACAATGGCTCTAATAACTGTATGTTTTATTATTATATTATATGATGATGTCCGTCATAAAATGTCCTATCTTGAATCTCTGTGGAATCAAATATCATGATCTAAATAGGAATCAGTTTCCAATTCCTGCTTCTTCCCAATGTGTTCTGTGCAGGACACTCACTGTCCACTGTCCAGCGCTGAGGTTCTGTAGAGCTCCGGCCGCTGCTTCTAGCGTGTTATAGTTCTGGCTTTCTGTAAGCAGGGACAGGTAGAGTCGGACCACCTCCGGCTGATACAGTAATTCAAAACCTGCACACGTATATGACAGATACACAACAGAATTACACACAAAACACTGGTGAACACAGACAGATACAGATTAGCTAGGGGGTAAAAATTGATTGCATCTCCTCCTGTCAGTGTTGTGATGCACCTGGCGAAATGAAAAGTGGACAAAATAACAGGGGAGGACAAATGCATGATTATCACAACAGGGAAATAAAGACAGAAAATCAAAGACACTTCACTTTCACAGATACACTGAGCAGCTCTAGCCTGATGGTCGCTTGGTTTCTTGATAACAGCAGCCCAATCTCAGGCAATGCAATCAAGGAGTCTTTCATTAAACATGACTTGAGGTCAGAAACCCAAATGATAAAGTTCCTTCTTGTTTATTTAGGGTCATTTCCTCCAACACAATATACAAAGAAATTTTGAGAATACCCAGTTAGGCTGGAGACATTCACAGTGATAATACAGAGTGGATAATAAGCTTCCTCCCATCTAAAATCTAAATGATGCCGGTTGACATATGAATCACTGTATGCTACTCCCCATGATGTGACTGTGTGTGTGTGTGTGTGTGTGTGTGTTCTTTTACATTTTCATACATAACCCACGGTTCTGAAAACCTCAGGACAAGATCCACTGTTCGAACAAACACAAACAGAGAAAGTTCTCTCGTGTATTCCAGTGGTTCTCAATTGGTTTTGCTTTAGAAACAGATTTTACATTGGACACATCAAGTGGAGACGCAAAACAGTACTACAATGGTTGTTTTTTTCCCGTACCAAACAAACAAAAATATACACAAAATATTACAGCATTTCATTATTATATATATTTTTTAAGGATGAGGTCACGTCACAACTTGTGTCCGCATCGAACTAATTTGACACTTCTACCAAGTGACGCAAAAAATACATTCTATTCTATTCCGTTCTATCCAGTCTTATCTAATTATCCCTACGATGGTTTAGATCCTACCTGTTCCATCGCTACCCTATTGTTTACTTAAATGGGGAGTCATCTCATTTATCATCAGTAAAATATGGAGTGCCACAAGGATCCGTCCTAGGTCCCATTCTATTTTCAATATACATGTTGCCCCTTGGTAATATTATTAGAAAATACGGGATTAGTTTCCACTGTTATGCTGATGATACTCAGCTATATATCTCAACGAGACCAGATGAAACTTCTAAATTATCTAAGCTAACAGAGTGTGTTAAAAATGTAAAAGATTGGATGACCAATAATTTTCTCCAATTAAATTCGGATAAGACAGAGATATTAATTATTGAACCAAAAACACTACACAGAATCTTGTAGATTACAATCTGCAACTAGACGGATGTACTGTTACTTCTTCTACAGTGAAAAATCTGGGTGTTATATTAGACAGCAACTTGTCTTTTGAAAATCATATTTCCCATGTTACGAAAACTGCATTCTTCCATCTTAGAAACCTTGCCAAGCTACGAAACATGTTGTCTGTTTCTGATGCAGAAAAGCTAGTTCATGCATTCATGACCTCTAGACTGGACTATTGTAATGCACTTCTAGGTGGTTGTCCTGCTTCATCAATAAACAAGCTACAGGTAGTCCAAAATGCAGCAGCTAGAGTCCTTACCAGGTCAAGAAAATATGATCATATTACCCCAATTTTACAGTCTCTGCACTGGCTACCTATTAAGTTCCGTATCAGTTAAAAAATTATCATTACTTACCTATAAGGCCCTAAATGGTTTAGCTCCTGCGTACCTAACTAGCCTTCTACCACGCTACAACCCATCACGCACCCTAAGGTCACAAAACGCTGGACTTTTGGTAGTTCCTAGGATAGCAAAGTCCACTAAAGGAGGTAGAGCTTTTTCACATTTGGCTCCCAAACTCTGGAATAGCCATCCTGATAATGTTCGGGGTTCAGACACACTCTCTCTGTTTAAATCTAGATTAAAAACGCATCTCTTTCGCCAAGCATTTGAATAATGTATCTTAAATTGTGAGTATAGTTGTATCTGATCAAATGTGCATTCTTATTCTTTAGTTTGGGTTAAACTAATTAATTTTACTTTGTTGGAACTGCAGCTATGCTAATGATGTCTTTATTTGTTTCTATGTTTTGCCACGGGTAGGATTTACACAAGCTCCAGTCTGGATCCAGAACACCTGAGAAGAGATGATGCTGACCATCAGAGGACCTCAGATGATGCTAACCCTGAATCAACAACAGAACTAACAAATATTGCTACAAGTGTGACTGCATCATATAATAACTATTAATTATTAATAATATTAACTGCAACGTGCACAAACTGACAGTCACCACTTATAGGCTATTACTAAATATTGTAGAAACATAATTTTCTGTAAAGTTGCTTTGTAACGATTTGTATTGTAAAAAGCGCTATACAAATAAACTTGAATTGAATTGAATTGAATAATTAACTAATTTGTACATTTGTTTTCACATTGCGATACTGAAAATAGTTCGGGCTATTTGTAAAAACTCCAAACCTGTATGACTTTATTTCTTCTGTGGAAAACAAACAGATATATTATGAAGAATGTTTTTACTGTTTTTGTCCATACAAGTCGATGTGATCCAAACAACATTGGATGCCACTGAGTTTCAATGCATGGACAACAGAAATACTGACACATCTTACAAAGTATCTTCTTACAATCTTATAGTACAGGTTTGAAACAGCCTTCATTTTGGTGTGAACTATCCCTGTAAAATCAATTAATATCCACTGAACGTTTCAACATTCGAGTTCTGTAAATTCCTGTCTGGGTCTGAGGGTAATCATTTAGTTCAAATTTTCTACTATGCAACCACCGCACATCGATCATGTTCACATGAACTCTCTTCATGGCCTGGGCAAGCATTTAACCAAGACTGAGCATGACGGATGTGTGGTGGTTCAACAGGCCGCCTTCTTTTTCACTGCCACGTCTAGATCAAGGAGTCTGGAGAAAATCAAAGCAAACTGAGCAATGATATTCATACAAAAAGCAGCACAACAGAAACACGGTGTAATTCGGTAACATGTCTGAAATGAGTCTGTACTGCGGTGGAGTGCAGAAAAAGATGTTTGCAGCCACTGCCTGGCCCATCTGCACTTTGTAAATGTGCACCTAACACCTATAATTTAGAGAGAGAAGAGTGGCCTTCAGGATGTGGGCTGCTCAATACACATTTTTTATTTCTGTCTGACTAATGGTTTGAGCGAAAGAACTGTCCTAGACTTTCTATCGTTTTTTTCTTTCTTTTCAGTTTTCACACATTCACAACCTCAATTACCATTTAAGGCTATTTTAAGTCTTTCTCCTTCCCACTGCTTTAAAATTTGTCTCGAGTGTGTTACTATGCATTACTAAGACTTCAGCGCAGCCTTAGAGAGTGAGTGTATGTACAGATTACCTAATGCATGTGCTCACTTCAGTACTAGTTTTATTTATTTATTTTTTTTTTACAAAGAGCTAAGTAGAAAGTATTCTTTGTCTGTGGCATAATAGCACCATAATCTCTCTGTCAAATACTGAGTCAACTTTGAAAAATTAAATACTATTAAAACAAAAACTATTAAAAATCACTTTTGATAACTGGAATAAAATAAAAACTTAGATGAAAAACTTAAATTTATTTAAAGTTAGAAGCCAAGGTAACATTTCTTATTTATACGTACTAAAATGACTAAAACAAAAGAGAAATAAAAATTAAAGCTTAATAAAAAAATATATTTAAAAAATTACAACTAAAATTAGAATGAAATAAAAAATGAACGCTAAAATAAAATAATAAAAATTCAAATAAAATTTTTGTTGCTGGAAATACAAAATTCGTCTTCTCTGTTATATGGTACCGAAGATATTTGATCTTCTCGGTTTACAATCAAAAGTGTGTATATTTGAATTTGTGAATACATATGATGAGAAAGAAAGAATGGATTCTCCCCTAAGGCGTCTCCAGAGGGAAAATGAGTCTGGTCCATTCAACTCCAAGCAGGATTGAATGAAAAACATCACACTTACTCTTTATGTGATGCCTTGTGAGCTGGAACTTCCAAATGCCAACAGACAACACCAAAAGGAAGGTGGTAATGGCTTACAGTCAACATCACAGCATCCATGCTCACATGGGCAGCCCATGGAGACAGGAAATAGCGTAGTCTGCAGGGAATAGGATGCACCAAACAAAGTACCTTTCTTTTCTTTCTCATTCCGAACCCCTCATCCCTCCACAGGCCACTGAAACGGAATGGACATGCCTGTCGAATATTTAATTTCCTCTGGAAATGCTTCTTCATAGATTGAGAGCCTCTGGCCAGCTCTTAAAATGCTCTGGTTCATTTCTAAAAGTGGCATCTCCCTCTCTCCCCTGTGCCCTGGCTGGCCAAGTCCCACTGTTGCATCCTATAGCAGATCCTAGCTGCGGAGGCCACCACTCACCCAAGGAGGTCCTTTTGATTTCTACTTGCCCTCAATGGCTCGTATTATGTGGAATGTCTATCTTCAAATCACCCTTCCTAACAAGAGATTTTCCCACGCTATTCATCCACTCAAAACTTTTCAGTTTTATTACTTTTCTATGTAAATCATTTTGAAATTGTAGCACTGAGGATACCAAGACAGGCTTACTTTCGAATGGACATGAATAACATACGTCAGATTATTTCTCCAGGTTCCTGTAGGTTTTAAACACGATGGGCTTCTGGGAGAAGGGGATGTTTATTTGAGGCACAAAGAGGCTTGCCAAGAACAGATTTTCAACATCTGTGAAACCTTTTGAGTGGCTATATATAAAATAATACACTGTAGAGAGAATGGGTCAATGTCATTGTAATAATTCATATTTATATTCGGGGATGGTGATGGAATAAACACTGGCATGAGAATCCAGTGTTTGAAATAATGAAAAATATATCCTTAATCTAATGTTTTCCTGTGGTCATTTTATAAAAAAACCCAGAAGAGCTGCATTTGTCAAAACCTTGTTCAATCGTCCACAGACCAAAATGATGGTAGCTGCAAAACTCATTCTGACAGATTCATTGAGATGAAGTGCGAGAGAGAGGAAATTGAAGTGTATTATTTAATTACTAGAGATCTAGAGGTCAGATAAAGTCCTGAATTAACCCTGCATCTTTTTAAAAGAATATTAAAACTAGATGGATAGCCCAGGTTTGAGGTGCATGTCTGAATGAGTATTGAAGGGGTAGGAGGAGATGAGGAAATAAGCAGCCCGTGTATAAAATTCAAGTAGGCAGAGGAGGAGATGATCATACACCAGCACTTCAAAACAGCCATCGCTTCTCAGGCAACCAACCGTCCGACCACACTAGCAAATCTATTCATTAATAGACTTTAAAGAAAGAGAGGGAGAGAGTAAAAAAGAAGAGAGACAAACATCTCTAGGTGACAGAAGACAGAATAAAATGCATAATTTAGCTCTGATCCAAACCTTACTTAGCTGCCTAGGCAGGATTTTAAGACATCAGAGGTGCACTCTGAATGTGAAGGTTGTTTAAAAAGGCAGGCAGCAACATTGCACTTCCTTCAAAAGCCTAATGTTGGTCAATTTCTAAGGCAGCGTTCCTGGTATCATTCACTTGAGTAGAATGGTAAAACTGAGAAAAATCATCCAAAACAAGAAATGCCTACTACTGTATACACTTTTGTTCAAAAGTTTGGGGTCGGTAAGATTTTTTAATGTTTTTGAAAGTCTCCTATACTCACCAAGGCTGCATTTACTTGACCCAACAGTAATATTGCAAAATATTTTTGCAATGTAAAACAACTGTTTAACACTTATAAAATATTTTACAATGTAATTTATTCTTGTGATAGCAAAGCTAAATTTCAGCAGCCTATAATCCAGGGTCTTTAATATCCCATGATCCTTCAGAATAGAATCAATAGAAAAACATTTATTTGCAATATATTTAGTAACTTTGTAAATGTTTTCACAGTCACTTTTGATCAATTTAATGTGTCCATGGTAAATAAAAGTCTTACTGACCCCAAACCTTTGACCGGTAGTGAACTTGTATTGTATTTAACACTACAAAATAATATTTCACCAAGTATTTGTGTACATGTAAGAAGCACTAGGTGTGTTTCTGTCTACGTAGAGCATTCCAAATCAGTCACTTATGAGGCTCCATTTCAGGTAAGATGCAGTCTTAGAAACCAGCTGTCGATGTAGGCTGAAAACGGTAAGTCAGTTCTCTAGTGTTAGAAACAAAGCTTGTGTGTCTAAATTGAGAAACTAAAAGTGTTAGGGCTGTGCCATAGCACCCTGGAAAAAAACCTATTTAATTTGGTGTTGAACAGGCTACATCTCTGGAGACATCTTCCACTAAAAAGAGAGAGAGAGAAAGAGGGGGAAAAAAATAATTTTTTGAGCTCACCTTTAGCTCTGGTTTATTTAACTCGTGCGATGCATTGAGAATGAAGAAAGAAAGAGATATCCTACAGAATGCACAGAAAAAGCATTTAAACGAGTTGCGCTGTGTGGTGCGCAGCAAACTCAAAGCACCGGTGTTATGATGTCACTATATGATAATGACACTTAATTAAAATGGTTAGCAATGCAAAAGTATAGATTGGCCAATGAATAGCAAGCGGATTACTAAACAGATTAATCAGGACAGAGGCATTATTCATACTGATTTAAAATCACTGAAAGAGAGATGGGTTATGTCCTCATAAGTCACCCTCTCCTTGTAATACCTGTGTCATACCCATGTTATTATACAGAGTTGAGTCCTGATGTATCACAAAAACAAGAGCACACACACATGCATGCACATGCACGCACGCACGCATGCGCACGCGCACACACACACACACACACACACACACACACACACACACACACACACACACACACACTCACACACACACACACACACTCTCACACACTCTCACACACACACACACACACACACACACACACACACACACACACACACACACACACACACACACACTTATATAATAGTCTTATTTATTTAGAATTTCTCATCTTAATGCATTCTGGTATTATCTTCTCTGTGAAGGATACAAATTATGCTGCCTTAGAATCTGGCCAAAACAAGCTTTAGGTGGCAGCATAATTAAGTTACTTACCTTTTGGAGTAGCATTGGGTGTGTGCCAATGATGCCTTAAAATTCTGACTCTGTATGCAGTTTAGTAAGCAGTTTAAATTGTGTGTATTAAGAACAATGCAATTCTTACAAATTCCTCCCACTTTCTATTTCTTGTATGCAATCCTCCTCCTCTAACCTTCATCTGTTTCACTGTCTCCCCCAGACACGGTCTCTCTTCTAGCTGCATAGTGTCTTTGTTAGGCTTGTTTGAGTCATTGCTGGGACGCCGGTAGCGGATATGTCTGATCTGCTTTGCCTGGAGAAGGATGTCCCGTCGCAGGCTTGATGTCATGTCCCATTCTTCACGACCCACCTTCCTGCCATCCCATGCTCGAGCACATGATAAATAATCCCAAGCTCTCCGTTTCCCTTTCACACATGCTCCACATCTTTCCTTTTCTCCCTGGCAATTCATCTCGCATACACAAGACTTCTCATGCCTCATTCTTCACTGGCACAAGAAAAAACCTGGCCAGTCTGTGGCACAAATTATAAATTTTAGGAATGAAGCCCAGTCTTCAGACAGGCTGTCTTCCTATCCTCTCGCGTCTGCATTTTGCAAATAACAGTTTTCACTTTAAAAGTTCATTTATAAAATGGCATGTTTGCAAAACAGGAAACAATAAATGCTGGCAGCTCTTTGTGTAGAAGCCACTGACGGCTTGCCTAGTAATCTGTGCCTAATTGCATTCAAGTATGTGTGTGTATGTGTGTGTGTGTGTGTGTGTGTGTGTATAAAGCATCTCTCTGAGAAACAGAAACATTTTCTTCTGGCTGAAAAGCAGCACACAAAGGCCCCGATGGGAGGGTAAATCTCACTCTATTCCGTCCCGGTAGTTTAATTCAGCCCTGTAATTATTGCCTAAGACATTAGGCCAGTGAAGAATGGTTTGCTGCATCATGTACAGATGATGGGTATATTATGTACTAGGCCTCATGTACTCAGCCAGACTATAGTACAATAAAAGAACAGCAATAGTACTAAACATAACTATAATTAATAGGTTTTAGTAAATGATAGACATTAAAAAAAATAATAAAAAAAAAGATTTACTGATGAGGTTTTAAAAAGGACAATGGCTACTTCGGCTGGCTCATTTTCACTATCACTGTACCTGCACCAGTCACGTACCCATTAGACACTGTCTGCCGGACTTGTTTTCGCAAACAATAACATGTGCGTAATGATGCATATCATTTATTACATCCATCATTAAGTTTCCTCTGGGCTTCTGGCGTCAAGTGCTATTTGCAAGCTCCTTCAAGAGATCCAGATGGAAACTAGCATTTTAGACTGATCTGGGATCAAATCACTGCCCAAGTCCTAATTGGAAAGCTGTGACAGAGGATGTGCCTTCATCCATCACTGACCCAGGTCCAGTAGCCAAAAAGTGGGGTTTGAAAATGAAATGCTGCTGGAAGAGCTTGATCAGATTCACCTGAACCTAACTGTTCCATGCCTCTGCTGCTATGAATCTAGAGCAAACTAGCATACTACTTTTACCATCTTTATATAAAAGTCCTAGTTGTTCTGAATTCAGTGTTCTCAAGTGTTGTTCTGAGTTGTACATTTTTCATGAATTGTGTCATCAAGACAATGACTTTCACCAAAAGAGGAAATGGCACCAAGCCTTTTTTTGTCATAGGTCCCCTCTTTTGTGTATGCTTCCCTCCTCATCATTGTAATAAATATGATGTAAACTTGTTGATACACACCTTTCATATTCAAATACATAGTTCAAATGTGTACCGGTCCCAAAAACTAACTTCAAGAACATCCTGATCTTCATTCATCTTATAACTCTACACTATCTCCAGGCTTGTACTGCCTCTCAGCACCATGCCACATAAAAGCTGCTGGTCTTTTGTTGATCACGAGCTGTGTTACAATAGAATCAATACTGTCAGCAGCGGGTGGGATAATAATTGGCAAGCGACAGGATGGCCCCACCAGTTTTCTTTCACAGACGGGCACCTCCATGGGTGGCATCTCTGGTGTACACCCAGAATATTCAGATTTTATCATCACCCCAAACTCAGAACATGAAAGTTGAGCTGCCAGGAACATTTTATGTATACATTTTATCTTTGAGAGGAACTGGGTAGCTGTTAAACTACATTAAGACCGCCTAATGAGCACAGAAGTAAGCTATTCCGGTGTGTCTCCAACCATGATGATGAGCAGCTGCAGTCATCTTCTTGCAATTTTGTTTTTGCTTCCAGTCCACTATCAAGAGCATGTGATTTCTAACAGAGTGCTGTTTGAGACATTATCTGAGTGCTACATTCCATGTGGGCGAATGAAGATGCTGCAAGAGGATGGAAGCTCTACACTAGGTGGGAAAGGATTGTTCCTGCATAATGAGTCAGTCTTCCTGTCTTTTTTCCACAGTTTTCCATCAAACTCAAAGTGAAGTTTTCATATTTGAGAATTAAACATGAATCTCGAGGATTCATATTTGAGAGAACTGCTTTATTTTTTTCTTTAGAGAAGCCTTTTTTCTTGTTTTAAGCAAAAATGAAATTTAAAATGAGAGTGGTTTATGCTTAAAACAAGAAAAATTGCCAATGGGGTAAAAATAATTATTAAAACTATTAAATATAAATGATTACATTCTATTTCTATATTCTATATTATTCACAGATACAAGATTCTGAAATCTTATTACTTTAAACATGTTACTATGTAATTTATAAGGAAAAACTATAAATAAATAAGGTGATTAGACATTTTTAAGGGGAAAACAAGACTGAAATACTGACAGAAGAAAATGCTTGGGTTTTTTTTTTCAGTGCAAAAGTCAGGAAAAATGTTTTATTTCAAAGTCACAGAGGCGTCTCACAGCATGTGGGAGAAAGACTGTTGACAGAACAAGGACCAGATGAGGCATGTCAGCATTAATGTGAAATGTACAGCTCTGATAAACAAGAGATGTCGGTAGAGAGCTCGGGTTCATTAACAAAACATCAGTGAAAAATATGGCAGCTTCAGTTTTGGAGAAGAATACCTAATCCAAGCAGAGACGGTCTCCTAATAGAGGACTCGAATGGATAACACAAATGGATTCCTCAAGAGCAGATTGCTGTAAAACAACCAATTAAGAATGTGGTTCCTGTTGTTAAGAAGCTCTCTAAATTCAATGGATGGTTCAGCAACACAGCCGCCAGGCACGATGGGAAGATGCTGTTCATAAGTGAGCCGCCTTATACCGGGCGAGCTGTCAACAGGCAGTAGAGGCAAATTAAATGAAGAGCAATGAGCAATGGAAGGCACACACATCTCTTCAAGGGAAGGCTTAAAAAGCTATAATCTGTATCTACTGAATAACCTTGGGAAACGACTAACGTACAAACAAGCACGAAAGCTGTGTTAACCCAGGACCCCGCAAAGGCTTAATGCAGCACTGGCCCTATGTATTTATGTTAATTACAGTGTAGAGTCATTAGTTTATGAACATGCTAACATCAAATTCTTCTGCAATCAGTTGTTAGTCATGTCACCCATGCACTTCACATGAGCTCCTCCCTGTCTATTCGTTTAAAGAGTCTTTGAATGTAGCTACCCATGTAAACAGCAGACAGCAATTCAGTCCACTAGGCTTTGGAATAGAGCTTAGGTTTTCATTTTAAAGGTTTCATGAGTAAACAAGTTGGACTCTGTGTAAAGTGTTCTGCTCAGAGACAGGAGGAACCAAAGAAAAGCACAGTAAATATGATTCATCATCATTCCCTCCACCTGATGCCATTATGTTATGGGAATGACAGTGCTAAAAAAGGAATAAGCCTGAGAGGGGAGAATATGACACGTAATTAATTCATAGCATCTTCATCTCTCTCAGGACTCATTTTTTTTTATGAAACACAACAATGGCCTCACTGCACTGCTTGAATTAAGGGCCAAGGAACACAATGGGTGTACTAACAGCTTCTCTACATGACCTCCACATTCTGTGACCTCTAGCACAGTAAATGCTGTTTCAGTCAACACCAAAGAACATGCACTCATTTGCTCTGCTCCAAAACCTTGTGAGCTGCTTTTAAGGGATCACAGGCACACTCATTACTCTAGAGGTCACATTAAGGTCCACTGTCTGTTGTTAATAGCATAGCGATGTATGAAGCACCACTCACACAGAAGTTGTGACAAGAAGAGAAGTGACAAGTTACTGGCAAACCAAGCTGCTTCTGGCCAAATTCTCAATATCATGGGTTTCTATTGAATTATTTTTACTGTTACTTCTGTTAATTTAATTTAGCTGTGCCATCACAGAAATAAATTAAATTTTACAATATATTAATTATTTTAAATTGCAATAATATTTCCAATTTCCCATTTTTAATGTTCATTGAAAAAATGCAGCCTTGGCGATCATAAGAGATATTTAAATATCTTCATTATGCCAAACCTTTGACCAGTAGTGCATAAATTACTACTTTAATTATTTCAGTAAGTCACTTATAAGGTTCCATCACTATTAGGATATGGTCTCAGAAGGCAGCTGCCTACTTAGGCAGTGAGGCATGAGGAAGCTCACAGGGTTTTGGAACAGACCCCAGTCTGCTCATTGTCAATCACATCTCCCTCAGAATCCTTTATTAAATCTCTCTGGTATCTTTCTCCACGGATGTGAATAATGCAGCGAGGAAGCCTTCATATCTTTCATGGCTTGTAGTTTTCAAACAGGATCTCTCTGAAACTAAATGCTTGAGGCATAAAATGCAACAAAGATGCTCAGTGAATAAACATTGGCTGTGTACCTCAGGTTCAGATAAGCGACCAAATTCCCTCAATACTCTAAGCTGTCACAGCAGCCTCTCAAGCACACATTTATGATCTATGGATATACATCACACAGAAAGAGACATACAATAGAAGCAGTCCCAATGCTCACTAAACTCGTTTACCCTGTTCTTTCTATTGCATCCCCAGATGCCTATCCCATCTGAAGTCAGACCAGACTTACTATTCATCTGATCACTTGCCTTTTCTTAACCCTAACCATATTCGCATGGACAAATGTAAATCCTTGTGTATTCATTACTCTCTAGCAAAGAAACAGGTGAGGATATTTTTACTGTTAATACAAGTGCAGGTTTATGTCTTACAGTATGTCTAAAACAAACCCCGGTTCAGGACTATGAATAAATATCCTTTTGTCTCCATCAGACAGTCACAGCCAACTGATATTACAAACTTCACTGATATTCCTGTAAAAAAAAAAGATTCATTTGGGATAATTAATGCTTTAAAACTATTGTTAAGTGAATGAGGAGCAATCTATTTCCTATCAAACCATCATGTAAATATAAGAAAGAAAAAATTTATTTTAATTATAATAGTCTGCTTGCATGACTATTAAAATCAGCTTACACTGATAAACCACAAAAATTAATCAGTTTAACATCATCCCCAATTTGCATGTTAATGATAAAGGTAATTAAACAGCAACAAGAAATGCTGTTGACTTTGAACAGCTGCCATTACAACTTTGTGAAACTGCTCCTTGAAGCATCCATTATTTACTCAAAAGCATTTTGCGAGAACAAGGCTGTTGAAACTTTTAACTAATACGTGACTGTTGTTTCTATCTGGAAGGTCAACTGGTCTCAAAGCTGTGTGAGAAAAGTGAAAATACACACCAGCAGACACACGCTCAATAACAAACATGGCTTTGTTGAGTTTTGCAATAGTCAGCACAATCTTACACAAATGCACCAACCCTTGAGCAGGATCACACACACACAAACACACACGCACACACACGCGCGCGCACACACACACATACACACACACACACACACTGTCCACAGAAAACTCTGCAGATTTTTTTATTATTTTTTTTTCAAGCAAAACAATTCAACCACAAACACATGTAGACCTCTGAACAAAAACTCTATGACTACATTTGATTTCCCATTATTGCCATTTATTCATCCACCTTCAATTTTCGCTTTTAAAATATGACAATAAACCAAAAAACAATGGTCCTCTTAGGAGTGGGGGATCAGTAAACAATATTTATCTTCTTAAATGGGATGTCTTAGACTTGTCTATAGACTTGTCAAAAAACAAAAAAACAGGTCATCTAAAAATGATACATTTTCATCCCTCTTTGTGGTTCATAGTAATACGTAAAAAATGAGTCTCAATAAAACATTTTCCTCTCGCAATAAGTGGAGCACTGAGGTAAAATGATCTTAGATCAGTCTGTCAGAAGGAAAGAGGTATTGAGTGGCTCCCTGATGACTGTGCAGTGGGTGTAAATAGAGACGGACATCTTCCACATTGCCACAAGGACTGATGTTTTTCAGGGTTTTTAAGACAGCATGTCCAGTCTTGAGACCCCTGTTCTGTTCCACTGCATTGCAACATTTCTTGCATGAATTCTCCAATAGCTCGCATCCCTTATGATTAGCTTGCAGACAATTCCAAGCTAAAGGTCTGAGCATCTCTCACACACAGATGGTTTAACCCAGCATAGGCCTCAATCTGAATCTTAATTCTGTTTTATTCTATCTGGATGAACTTGGTCAGGGATATCAATTGGATTAAAACACACCGTCTATTTAGCACTCTGCCACTGAGGATTATAGCTGTGTGTGTCATAATGATGAAAGGCCTAAGCAGAAGAGTACTGTTACCTGATACCTGAGATTCCCAGAGGATCTCCGTATGCTGATGTGCACTCAATGCACTCTGTGCAAACAGTAGCTCTGCTCCAAAACCTAGTGAGCATGCTGCCTACTAAGACAGCATCTTAAAGGGTTAGATCATCCAAAAATCTAAATTATGTTATTAATGACTCACCCTCATGTTGTTTCATACCGTAAGACCTCCGTTCATCTTCGGGACACAGTTTAAGATATTTTAGATTTAGTCTGAGAGCTCTCAGTCCCTCCATTGAAGATGTGTGTACGGTCTACTGTCCATGTCCAGAAAGGTAATAAATACATCATCAAAGTAGTCCATGTGACATCAGAGGGTCAGTTAGAATTTGTTGAAGCATCGAAAATACATTTTGGTCCAAAAATAACAGATATTACGACTTTATTCATCATTGTCTTCTCTTCCGGGTCTGTTGTGAGTGCGACTGCTGTGACAGTTGAGGTACGACGCTGCTGATGTGTTATCTTTGTTACTGGGTGCACCAGAAAACACGTCAGCAGCGTCATGAACACACTCACAACAGACCCGGAAGAGAAGACCCTCCGATGTCACATGGACTACTTTGATGATGTTTCTCTTACCTTTCTGGACATGGACAGTATACCGTACATACAGTTTCAATGGAGGGACTAAGAGCTCTCGGACTAAATCTAAAATATCTTAAACTGTGTTCCAAAGATAAACGGAGGTCTTACGGATTTGGAACGACATTTTTTTTTTTTATAATTTACTTTATGGCATGTCAGTACTATTGTGAAATATTAATACAACAAAGTATTGAAACTTTTTTATTTTAACATTTTAAAATAATTTTTTTTCCATGTAATTTCATATATTTTTTTCAGCATCATTATTCCAGTCCTCAGTGTCACTTGATCCTTCACAAATCATTCTAAAAAATATGTTGAATTGTTGCTCAAGTAACATTTATTCTTATTACTAATGTTGAAAACAGATGTGGTGATAAATATTTTTGTTAAACATGTTTTTCAGGATTCTTTGATGAATATAAAGTCTAAAAGAACAAGCATTTATACAAAACCGTAATCTTTTGTAACATTATACATTTCTTTACTGTCACTTTTGAATAAGGCATTTCTCTCATCTTGTTTACCATCTTTATTTTATCACTGAGCTTGTCACAATGCATTTTGGCATCTCCTTTACAATAAATTTGTATGTGATGCTGGTATTGCTTTAGCATACCGCCTCAGTAGGCAGCTCACTAGGTTTGGGAACAGAGCTTCACTTCCCATAAATATGTGCACTACAACCCTCAGTAGTCTAACAGTGTTAGCCACACACTATTTTTAAACTGTACCTTACTGAAATTCACTTCCTTGAAGCAATGCACCTGCCTTTCATAACTCAGATTTTTTTCTTTTTGAGAAAAACCAAAGAGTCAGGTCTTTTCCAGTCCCTTTTTCAGAAGAGTGACAGCTTAAAGATGTAATAATTCGGTGGTGTCAAAAGAAGACATACCTTTAGTGGGTTCTGTGCGCTTGGGTAGGTCCAATGTGTCATAGTTTTTGTCATGCCCTCCGTTTTTCCTCCCTAAGTGAAGAAGGGGGAAAACAGAGTAAGACAGCATGAGGGAATGAGACAGAAAGAGCAGTTGTAAGCGTCACTCAATGAGAGACGGAATTTACTGGTATGAAAATGTCAAGTAGACTCTGTCTCAGACACACACATACAGTTACAGACGTGCCACACATAAATCTAACTACTACACAGATATGCAAAGACAAACTCTTGACACCAGCTCGCAAGAGTGGGAACCCCCATTAAAAATGCAGAGCCTTTGTCTGTCTGTAACAGAGTAAAGTAATGAAGACCACTCCACTACCACACACAGAGAAAATGTTATAAAGATAGCTCCTCTACAAATGAACATTACTCACCTTCATGTTGTTCCAAACTTATTTGACATGCTCCAAAACAACAAAAAAGCATCTTAGAAATAGTCCACATGACTCACACTCTGTAATTCAAGTACTCTGAAGCCATAACTTAAGACCAACACCTAAGCTATTTTTCAGTAAAAATATTTTTTCTTCTATCACTGTAGCTTTCTTATCTTCTTTGCACATATTACATATGCACATATTCAAATTTGGTGAATTTCTAAGAAATGGCGAATGTCATGGTGTCTTGTAACTCAATCACGATGCATCAAATGTGAATATGCACATTTCTGTAGTGGAGAGGAAATTAAGTATCTAAATTAATTAATTTAGTTAATTACATCAGAATTTAAATAATTTTTTTAATTGTTTTTCTTTAACAATACTTAAAACAAATAAGTGTACTTGAGAGGGAATACTGTATGAGGCATTGGCAAGATACTGGCAGATTTAAAAAAAAAAAAAAAAAAGTTGTTTAAAAGGAAAGATCTCCAGTGCATTAAGACAAGTTTGAATTAATGACAAGATTGAATTAAAAACAAGTCTTAATATCTTATGCAGTGTTGCTTCTCATGTAAATTTATCTTGTTTAAATATTTCTTGATATTTTAACTACGGTAATGAACAAGAAAAATCTAATTCCCAGCCAAAGCTTTTGCATGGTTTCTAAAGTCTCATTAAACGGCACACTTCTTATGGATGTACTATGGTACTTTTTTGTCATTTTTGCTTAGAGTT
Organism: Carassius carassius; assembly: GCF_963082965.1. Lineage (NCBI taxonomy): Eukaryota > Metazoa > Chordata > Actinopteri > Cypriniformes > Cyprinidae > Carassius > Carassius carassius. Next base: position 31,181,025 of record NC_081758.1, on the reverse strand, counting down.
TGACTAAATTTGCTTTCATTATATGAAAAAAGACAATGTGTACATTCTGACATTTCCTTTTGTGTTCTATAAAAGAAAAAAAAAACTCAGATTTGGATCAACATGAGAGTGAGTAAATGACATTTTTCGATGGAACTATCCCTTTAAAGCAGTGAGCAAAAAGACGGAAAGCAAAAGCAGGCCTCGTTAACAGATAACAGCAGACACACAGACATCTATGCCAGCTAAAAGGGGCTCTGAACCAGCTAAACTGGCACAGGTTTGAGGACAGAAACACTAGCCACTTTATTTAAGAATGGAAGGCAAAAGAGTGAAAGAGGGGCAGTGATGAAACATGTATTCTGATGAAGATAGAGGAAGGCATTGTGTGAGTGTATGCTAAGAGAAACAGACATAGGAAAAGCAGGAAGAGACACTCACCTTGATTAAACCATTCCTCTACAGTTCCTCCCGCAGCAAGACCATTAAGAAAAAAAAAAAAAAAAAAAGCAGCCAGGGAATAAGAAAGATGATTCAGAAAGTGCGTGTATTAAGTGAGACAGAACTTATTTGTGAACCACTTAAAGTCCATAGAAAAAGGAGAGAGAGTTTAAGAAAAAAAATAATCAAGTACAACGTTGAGGAGGCAGTCAGCTCTATTAGTTTCCTCAAGTGAAGGTTCCAGAAAGGAGAAAAAAAGTTTGTGCAGCTTTTTGAAGCAAATTCACTAAATGGTTTCAAGAAACTTCACAGTATCACTTCAAGTATATTCAAAGATTTCATGCATCATTGTGTTCTGCAATATTGTCAGAACAATTCATAATGTAATACTGTATTCTCAGCGTGGCTGCAGGGCTGCTATACTGGGCATTAGCATAATCAGTCATCTACAGTCAGTTTTCTCTTTAAGGCCATCTACTGTGTGGTAGAAAAGAATCAGGCTGAGCAATTTACCTAGTAATCTACACTATCAAAGGCATGCTCTTCAGCTAGCCACCTGAAAATCAACACTATTGGTATAATAGCACAGACATTTGAATATCTATTGCCTCTTTGAATGCTGAGCATTACTATTGCTAAGTGGAAACACAAAGAAAGGGAGATGTTTAATATGATTTTTTATTTTGCTTCAGTATTATAATGTGATATGTACACTACTGTTCAAATTTCTGGGGTCAAAAATGTTTGTGGAAAAGCTCTCTTATGCTCAGCAAGTTCGCATTTATGTGAACAAGACTACTGTAAAGCAATGTTGTGGATGTGGAGTATTAGAATTTTAATATATTTGTAACTTGTAATTTATTCCTCTGATGGCAAAGCTGAATTCTCAGTATCATTACTCCAATCTTCAGTCACATGATTCTTCAGGAATGGATGCATTTAGCAGACATAAAAAAAATAGAAATCATTTCAAATATGCTGATTTGGTGCTCAAGAAACATTTCTTTTGATGATCAATGTTGAAAACAGTTTTATTGCTTAATACATTTTCTTTTTTTTTTTTTTTTTTTTAGAAATCATGATTTACTGATCTACGTTTGATCAAATTAATGCAACCTTCCTGAACAAAAATATTAATAATAAAAAAAGAATATCTAACTGAACCCACACTCTTGAATGATAGTTTCATTTAAATTAATTTAATAACTTATTTAACATTTAAGAATAAATACAGCATTTCCTATGAGAATTTCAGAAAGTCTACTAGCAGTACAGAAATAACACATTTTCTGCTTTAATTTGTGGTAATCCAACATGGCAACCTAAACTTTTGTGTTTATAGTGAAAGTGTCAGAGTTTTATGTGCAAAACTAAATTATGTCTTTTAAATCAGGTAAGATTTTGCTGGGAAAACATCCCTTAATTCCTGTTAGGGTCATTTTCTGGGGTAAATATAGGTCACTTGCATCTTCAAAGTAAATCTCTAGGGCTGCTGACAGATAAACAAATGAAGCACAGCATGACATCACTGTTGTCATCTTTGCTGCTTACCGACATTCTTGCTTTTGCTCCTTCAGTTTGTTTATTGAATTCTCTTATAGGTCTGCTCAAGAATCAATTCACTAAATGATATCATTCATATTTTGGCACTGAGGCCGTTTGCTCCCCCTATAAATGTGTTCACTATTATTAGCTGCTAATGGGGGGATAGTTTGGGCTTGGTCCTGGTGCGTGAACAAAAATATAGTTCATTTTGAGTTCAGCTCAGGGAAGAGAAAGTTCAGAGCCTTTCGTGTTTTCTTGTTTTTGGGGGAAGTTAGGATGCATTATGTAAAAGAATATGTACCTGAATAACACTCAGCAGTTTAAAGGGAAGTGTTACGAAAAACTGATTCAACTCTGACAGTGTAGCAGCACAGACAGTGAACCTAAACCTACATCCATTTTAAGATGAACACTGATACTCCAGACACACATTCCAGTTTTAAATCATGAGTCACAAAAGAGCACAGGTCAAACAAAGAGAGATTCGAGCATCATTTAGCTTCCTATTACAGTATCTGCCTGCACTGCTATTTATGACGTCGTGTAAATGTCAGGATCATACTGCCCTCTGTGACCCTGCCAGCAATGGAAGCATCCGGCTGTTGATGATCAAGGCTCAGTGATCTAAAGATACTCAGCACTGATTTCGAAGTATAAAGCACATAGATGAGATGAAGAAAAATTCAATAATGACCTTTGGCCTTCTTTCCTCCGAAGCAGCCTGCGTCATCTTTTTTCTTCCTCTGAGTACCAGCAGAGCCAGGGCCCTGAAGAGCTGAGGGGTCCTGGAACTTCTCAGCCCCTGGAATCTCCTTGTGCACGTGGTAAGACAGGTTCCTCATGACGCAAACGCAATTCTCCACAGACTAAGAGACAGCAAGAGAGAAATATTGAAAGAATGAAACATTTTATGCAGGCATTTTGGAAGGGAAAAGGTAGCTTGTGTGTGTGACCTACCAAATGAAAGTTAAAACATATAAAAACAGTATAATGTTTAACCAAAGACGGATACAGGCTCCAGGTGCACTCTCTTCTGAATACACTTACTTTGTTGTCCATGTCCTTCTTTCCCACAGCAGACTGCAGTGCATGCAGCAAGGCATCCACCAGCCCCTCACACTCTCTCAACCGTCTGCGTGCCTCTGCACCGTCTGAGCTCACATTCCTACAGCAAAAGCATGAGTTAGCACAAGTTATTGTTACTAAATATACATCATAAGCTGACACATTAAAAGATTTTGTTGCGGAAGCTACTTTTGAAGCTTTAACTTGCCAAGCTACAAACGAATCATAATTAAAGCAGGTAAACTTAGCCTAACTGCTCTTGTAAAAGGAGTTAGATACAAGATACAGGTTATTGGCAAAAAGAAGCTAAGGAACTGCCAATATCTTTTAAATATGTTAAAATATATTTCAAATATTAAGTTATAATATATAAAATACATTTTCTCTATATTTTACAATATAATATAATCTATGCACAAAAACAGTCTGGATTTTTTAAATGATTGAACCAATTAAACAATGGATTATGGTGATAGCATTACAACAAGTGGAATACAGCATCTTTATACAACCTGTTTGAAAACATTTAAAATTGCATTGTTAAATATAGCTCATTTACTCTTTATATGAATGGTTGTCTGATGCACTGGTGACTTCATGTTCCTGTGTGAGCTGTGAAAATTATGAAAATAAATCTAGGAATTATTGCATTGTTGGATTTCAAATCAGTAAGGGTTGAGGCATCAAAAGTAACTAAGTCACTAGCTGTTTTATGGATGGTAACTTTAATATTTTTACTGAAATCTTATTAATAATTAGTTACACTACTACAGTAGTTACTGCCCAACACTGTAAACAGTCTACCAGCCCAATTAAACTCACATTAAAGGCTTGTTCTCATCTCAGACCTGCTAAAATGACCAATGTCTCTCTTTACAAATTAATGGAGAACAGATTACATTATAAAGTTACATGATTAGTATAATATAAAAATATGAAAAGAACATCAAATGTGTCCACAGCATGAGAAGGCACCAGGAGCCAACTGTGTTTTACATCCTTTACCCTGATATTTCTTTCCTCCCAGCTGTTCAGGCTCTAGTTCTTTAAACTAGATTGCAAAGTTAAAATCCTACCCATAAAAAGCCTCACTCCAGAGTAATCACTATCCAACGACAACTGGAGAAAACCAATTAAACTAGCACCCTGCAAACAAATGAGTTCTTTCCCAGCAGAGGAAATTTAAACCCATTTGCAGTATAACACCCATATGGAATGTAACGTTTTCCAGCTGTACATCTGTTAACAATCCAGATATAGGGGAGATGGATTGCATTTTAACAGTTACCTGCCTTTTTCCTCCATAATGCCTGAAGGACAGTCAGCACAATACTGAACACTTCCTACAATTTCCTGTACCTTAATAGTTTTGAGAATCCAAGATATAATATTGAGGCAAAATGTAATATAATTTTTTTTTTTTACAAATATTTAATTTAATATATTATATTATAATTTGAAGGTATTTTTTTTAAATAAATGATCTTAATTAAAAATCAAATGACCAGTTCTAATATATTTTTGAATAGAATAATATAAAGAATGCATTATTCATTGACTGACCCTGAAAACCCTTCACTGTTGGCTCTGCTCTAGGTCATCCAAAAATAAACATTTGCTGAAAATCTGCACACCCTCAGGTCATCTAAGATGTACAGTAGATGAGTTCATATCTTCATCAGCACAGATTTGGAGAAATTTAGCATTACATCACTTGCTCTCCAATGGATCCTTTGCAGTGAATGGGCGCTGTCAGAATGGAAGGCCAAATCTTCATTCTGGGTGGCATGGGTGAGTCATTTTTGGCTAAAAGTTTTCTTTGAGCCCAAGACCTTCAAAAATCTCAAATACAAACACGAGAAGGATGCACTACTTAATCATGCATTACAAATGTGCACATTTGTCACAATAAGCAAAGAAATAAATAAAAGGTGCTTTCCCTCTGCTTAAGAGAGACAGGAAACAAAACTGTGCCACCAAGCAGCTTACTAGGCAACAGATGTCACTGGATACAGTTTCCATGGATACAGGCTGAGCTGAGGCTAAAAAGACTGGATGATGATGGAGTGGCGTTGTGCACAACCGCATGTCTGGGATGACTTGCTGAGAGGTGGCATCACATGGAAACACATGATGCCATGATGGCTGTACTGCCACCTCTCCCACATGATTTAGACCTACTGAGGCACTGGTTAACCTTATAATACTGACTGACCTATCACAGAGCAATAGACAGTAAGAGCCTTGGCAAAGGAGAAAGAGCTAAAGAGAGATGAGGAGGTTGAGAAAAAGTAAAAGATTGCAGAGAAAGTAAGAAAAGGGAAATTGCTTTAGGAAATGTTCACAATGCGCATCTTTAAAATGAAGAGCAAGAGGACAACCAATAATGGATTGTGCTTGCTTATGATGCATGAAAAAAAACATTTCTGATTAACTGACTGACTGCAAGAGATTTCTATTACTGGTTCTAAATGCTTTAATCAAAGCAGTCTATGGGACAGTCTCTAGCCTCCCGGTTTTCATCCAAAATATCTTAAATTGCATTCTGAAGACGAACAAAGCTTTTACGGGTTTGGAACAACATGATTAATGATTAATGACAAAATTTTTCATTTTGGGGTGGAGTATTCCTTTAATATTGTAAGTTGAGATTTAGGCTACAATAAATATTTTAACTGCTACTATGTAAAAGAAACTGCTGTAAAAAGCACCTTTGTTTAAAGTGTTTGCAAACCAAATGTTATTACACTTTTGTAATATTTCAATAATGTCCATGCTTCTAAATTGTATAATTAATTTTTGCAGATATAAGAGATCCAGTAAGTCTATCTCCAAAAAAGAGTGTTTTATAAAACGGTGTAATTGAAAGGAAAGGGAACAGAGGGAGAGACTGAGAAGAATGGATGATGACAGGGAGGTAGAGTCACATACAGAGAAGCAAGCAGAAGCTGGACTTGGCCCAGCAGGTTGCAGCACAACCAGCAGCAGAAGCAGCATCAGCAGGAGATTAGAGGTCTGGCTGATAAAGAGGAAACAGAGGGTGGAAACACAGCCCCGTCCCTCCGGAGCTTCAGTGCTGAGCTCACACACAACTCAGGACACAGCTCCAATGAGAAAAGAGAGGGAGGAATTATAGGAAAAAGAAATGAGGATGAACGCTACATTTATTCATCTGTGAAATACACATACAGTTACTCAAGTGAATTCTTGTAGCATCCAAATAATGCTTCTGAAAGACCCGAATACAATCAACGGTGTAGTAAGTAACAGAAATAAATATAATAATATCTGAATCACACCTTATACTGTATACACCAAATGTCATCATATTAGCAAATTTTGGTTCTGCCTGTAAGACAAAAACAGAAAACAACAGTGTGTTGGAAGTACCTACTCATGCAAACACAAGACTAAGGATTTAAAGAGAGCACTTGAGGTCACGAAACTACACTGACCTGCTCCTGCCCCTAGCAAGCTGATTTAGACAATCAGACCTGTGCACCGAGGTTTATCCACACAGAAGGTCAAACTAGGATAATCACAGCCAAACAAGGCAACAATAAACTGATTTGATGCCACAGTGCCAAAAATTTGAAAAAACCATATGTGAATCCTGAAAAAAAAGGATCACTGTAGGCAGATTCATGGAACTGTAACAAATTGTTTAAACCGATAATTACTGCAATGGAGGAAGATTTCTTGATCTGATGAGTCGTTCTCAGTTCATATCAATCAATCTTGTAACTAAACTAACTAAATCAGTGATGGTCAAGGCATATGCTAGAGTTTAAAAACATACTTGTTACACCAGGATCCAATGTCCATTTATAATTGCTGAGACAGGGAAAGATCACGCAGAATTAAAACAACAACAACAAAAAAGAAATTTCCTTTACAGGCAAAGAGCAGAATCTCTTAAGGCGGTGTACACAATGCGATTCTGAAGGTCGGGATGTCCTGAGCCCTCGCACATGATTGAGTTTATCTGAAAATCATACGGAGGCAGTCACACACGACATGAATTTACTACGATTTCACAAACTCTTATGTAAGCATTATGCTTTGCGCCATTGAAATAGTTTTCTTTGTGGCAGCTACGGCTTGTGACATCTAAAAAAAGAAAGAAAGACATGGCAAAGAGAATGGCTGAAAAGCAGAGAAAATCATGGACTTTCTGTTCTTCATAAAAAACTCGATGTGACAAGGCTATTTCTGAATTTCTGCTAATTTTTCCGGAAATACAACGGGTACATTCATCCATAAAGCTGAACGGCAAATTTGGCACAGTTCAGAATAAAAAAATAAAAAAAACAGAGCTGTATAATTAACTAAATTTACTATATATAGACTATTTATATACATAATATGTGGGTTTTGTCAACTTCTGATTGGTCAACTTCAGATGGATTGCGAAATTGGGTCATTCAACCACACACAAATTTAAACCGACGGGGTCAAATTTTTTTTGACATATTTGAAAACTATTGGGAGGTCGGGAGGTGCTCGTAACGTTCTCGGATCGGCCCGTGCTTATTCTCACATGGTACGAGCCGCAACCATGAGAGCAACCATGAGAGCATCTGCGAAAATTGTCTGCTAGCTCGTACGACAGCAAATAATAATAAAAATAAGTTCAGTCTATACAAAATCATCTGTTCCCACTTTTGTTTTCCATATACTCTAGATACATCGGTTGCCCCTCTATAACTAAAGCTCATTTTAACTGCTGTTCCCAAAGGCAAAAATTATCTTCTCAAAGCTAAACAATCTGCTTTTCTATATCGAACCATATCAAGCAATATATGACATTATAAAAGTAAGTTAGACACAAGAGGCCGGTGCTGACATTATTAAATAAAGTGTAAGCTATTAAAAAGTTTTTTTAATTGAAATGAAGCTGAAATAAATTAAAATATAAATATTACATGAAAAACGTAGAAAATTAGAAAGATTGCATTGGTAAATAATTGAAATATTAAAAACTACTGAAAACTAATAGAACATAAAGCTAATATATATAAAAAATTAATATTAGAATAGTATATAAACAACACTAAAATAACATTAAGAGAAACCATCTTAATATAAACAAATGAACTTACATTCATCTGAAACATTTGAGCAATTCAATATGAATCGAAGAAATGGGTAAAAGGCTTTTGCAGAAACAAAATAAGACCAATAAGAGTTTTCACTGCCATTGTCCTAGGTCAGCTATCAAAGATGGGAAAGGTGCTGTCAATCAGACCAATATACCTTAAACATCCTGATGTGTTCTTGAAGACTGTGGTCCACTCTGCATCTCGTGGTTTTGAGTCCTCGTTCGGCTCATGTTCCCAGCCCGAATGAGGGATAATGACCTCGTTAGTCATCGTCTGAAGCCCGTGGTTAATTATCACCATCTTCAGTGGCTCATATGAGGACAAGTTCCAAAGTGTTCCTAACAGGTAGAGCAAAAGAAAGAGAGAAACAGGAAAAGAAAAAAGGACGTGTTACACCTTTTAACATGACACAAGAGCTACAAACAAAAAGGTAGCACCACTGTTAGATCTGTTGACACACCACACATTACAAAAACATTGACTCTGAGTTTTCAGACAGAAACCTCCATTACAGACCATGACTAAGAAGGATTGCACAAGAAAAAAGGAAAGGAGAAACAAAGTTTGAGAAAAATAGCTCAGAGTAAACAGAACATGAAGGGGCCAGGCTGTTATTTTCTAGACAATAAAACAGAGAAGCTTGTTCTGTAAGTCAGCAGACATATATACGCCTACAGAGTTAAGAAAGACTGGCCTTTGTTTTATTAACTTGGCAAGCCCCATACAGCTGCTGCTACCCTTGGAAATCTACAGCGAATAAATAAACTGCCTTTAAAAACTAAGTCTCAGGACCACAGGTCATACTCAGTAAAAACAGAAATAGCAAGTGTTTACGTTGTTGTGTATACACTCAAACAAATGCACATCCTGATCCAACTCTGAATCTATTTATCTGCCCTTCAAACACATCATCATCACTCCATGTTCTTCTCACTCGGCAATTACTTTCAGATCAATTTTTGCTCACAAAAACTCCAACGGGAGACAAGAAGTTAACATGTTGTAGCTCTGTGTAATGTGGGCTCAGGTTATTTTAACCACCAAAATAAATTATTTACTGTCAGATAATAACCAAAAATGTACTTCCATCTGTGAGGAGGTTTCATCACCATCACCATCACCTCTTAGGTGCTGAATGGCCATTAGACCCTGGCTGAAGTCCAGATAACAGATGCCATACACACAGCCGCTGCCGAATGTGGGAATGTCTATTTGGTAACGTGGAACATTTAAGAGCATGGTTCATTACCAGCTAGCTCAGGCACATATGCACATGTTATTGTGTCAGATGGGCTTGTAGTCAGAGGAGATGTAGCACATGCTGATTAACTTCACTTCATTGGCTTTAACAGGAGGCAGACAACTGGAGCAGGCTGAAGCAGCCAAAGGCTGTATACGTGTTTGTGTGTGTATGTGTGTATATATGACGACTTCCCTATATATATATATATATATATACATATATATATATATATATATATGTACATATACATATACATATATATATATATATATATATATATATATATATATATATATATATATATATATATATTAGGGGTGTAACGGTTCACAAAATTCACGGTTCGGTTCGATACAATACACTGGTGTCACGGTTCGGTTCGGTTCGGTACAAAAAGAAAAAATTGCCAGATAAATTTCCTTGATTTAAAAAAAATGTTTTATTTATTAAAACTAACAAAGTATTTTTTACATTGAACAATGATGGAGCTATTCTTTACCCATCTTCTATGGTGTTTTCTTAGCAGCATACTGTATAAAACAAAAACAGCTCCTTATAAAAAAAATTAAAATGTTACATTATTGTAGTAGTTATGAACAAATACAAAGATGTAACTTTTTATATGGAACTCTATAACTCTTTATATTGAGTGTTTTTACTCAATTGGTTCTCTATAGGGCTTATGTTTTTTGGAACAAAGCAGGAATTACGGTCTGTCTGAAATGGGCTCATGAAGGAATATTGTAACGGGGCTCAATTACATTAAGCATGTTCTTAAAACCTACGTTTTCCACTACAGAGTAAGGCGCTCAAAATGTAAGAGTAAGGTTGCAAAATGGCTAATGTGTTTAACAGACCAGAAATAGTCCTCCAATAACCAATAACCAACAGGTCTGGTGTTTGGGTGCACTTTGGATTCCCTGTAAGCTATAATGGTGATGATAGAATGAATGGTAAATAGTAAGGTCTCATATCCGCGGCTATAACGTAAATGTAGCCTTACCAATCGCCATGGTGATGTCTTTTGCCCTGTTTGAATCCGTTGGAAATGTCTGTCTAAATGCTGCGATGATAGTTTGTTGCATGTATGGTTCGCCTTTTCCCAGATACTGACACACTAAGGTGATGTCGGCGTAAATGATTTGACATGTTTCAAGTATTCCCGCTGGTGTTTTTTTTTTTTTTTTTTTTTTTTTTGTATTCCCGCTGGTGTACCCTAGATGAGACATATCGTTGTTGTTTTTTCATCCACCACTCTCTTGCCATCACCATTATAGCTTACAGGGAATCCAAAGTGCACCCAAACACCAGACCTGTTGGTTATTGGAGGATCTTCTATTTCTGGTCTGTTAAACGCATTGGCCATTTTGCAACGCGCCTTCAGCGCGTACTGAGTGAGCGAGCGCCTGCCTGACTGAGTAGCCTAACATAAACATATAAGTTGGTGTTTTTTTCTTCTTCGGGGGTGTCAGGGGCGTTGCCTGTTACGTCGTTTGGGTTATTGGGCTACCTTGTTGAACGCATATCATTATATTTCACAATTTTTTTTATTTTCCAAATATAATTAATTAGTCCAACGAACCGTTCGGTCCATAATGCGTACCGCGTACCGAACCGAGACCTCGTCCCGAATGGTTCAATACGAATACGCGTAACGTTACATCCCTAATATATATATATATATAGGGAAGTCGTGGCCTAATGGTTAGAGAGTTGGACTGGCAATCGAAAGGTTGTGAGTTCGAAGTCTCGGGCCGGCAGGAATTGTGGGTGGGGGGAGTGCATGTACAGTTCTCTCTCCACCTTCAATACCACGACTGAGGTGCCCTTGAACAAGGCACCAAACCCCTACTGCTCCCCGGGCGCCGCAGCATAAATGGCTGCCCACTGCTCCGGGTGTGTGTTCACAGTGTGTGTGTGTGTGTTCACTGCTCTGTGTGTGTGCACTTCGGATGGGTTAAATGCAGAGCACAAATTCTGAGTATGGGTCACCATATTTGGCTGAATGTCACATCACTTTCACTATATATATATATATATATATATACACACACACACACACATCTAGTGTTGTATTTGTTTGGTTCCCCTGGCATCTTTTACAGGTTCCTGGATATTCCACAAATCGAATATAAAAGGAGCCAATGAAACCCATGCAAGGGAAGCTGAACCTTGCAAGAGGTGCAGCCTGATTGAGTTTACGCCTTCCTGCTTGTCATTGGAGCCTCCCAGCTAATTCAATTTACTGGGAGCAGCAGACATGCTGTTCTAACAGGCCATTCACTTAGGGCTATTACAGTCCCATCCTGCCCCCTGCCATTCATCATACACTGATTGGACAGCCGAGTCAGAGAGAAAGAAACAGGAAAGAAAATGAAGTAATCATCTCAGAAATGCCACCATACTCTGGACTTGTGGAATTTCTGAACAAATGTCATTTTGTAATGTTTCGTGGCCTTTTTCTAATGCTCTTCTTTTTTTTTCAAATATAATGAGGTGATTTGTGGAAACCTCTGCATAAGTACACAAACAGTAATCCACACAAAAACAAAGAATCATTCAGACCAAGAGATTCAACGCAGTACCAAAATGAAACACTGGCATTTAGTAATTATATTTCTAAATGTAATTTGGATCATATGTAATTTTTTATTTTACCTTTTGTGTGTAAATTTTTCAAGGATGAGGTCGCATCATGCAACCTGTTCATGTTCTACCAAGTCTAACTGTGTATCCAAACAACATATAATAGTAGTATTTCCTGAATGAGTGTTTTTGAACAAATCTGTTCAGTGAATGATTCAATGACTCACTCATAAAGTCACTTGTTTCATTTCTGAAAGAATCGAGTTTTGAACTTGCTGACTCAGTCACTTGTTGCCACCTACTGGAGTAACGATGCAACTAGCAGAAAAAGTCACAGAAAAATCCCCAAGACTACCAATACACAGACTAACAAGTCTGACTGGAATGTGCAAAAACACAAAAGTGGAGTCTCCGTGGTATAGTACGGATTACCGAATTACATCTTAAATCTGTTTCTACTAGAAACTTGCTTGATCAGAGCACAATGAATAGGGTCGAGATGGAGAGTTGAAGTACCGTATTTTCCAGACTATAAGTCGCACTTTTTTTTTTCATAGTTTGGCTGGTCCTGCGACTTATAGTCAGGTGCGACTTATCAAAATTAATTTGACATGAACCAAGAGAAAACATTACTGTATACAGCCACGAGAGGGCACTCTATGCTGCTCAGTGCTCCTGTAGCCAACCGCTGAGCAGCGTAGAGCGCCCTCTCGCGGCTGTAGACGGTAATGTTTTCTCTTGGTTCTTGGTTCTAAATAAATGCGACTTATAGTCCAGTGCGACTTAAATATGTCTTTTTTTCTCATCATGAATTATTTTTGGACTGATGCGACTTATACTCAGGTGCGACTTATAGTCCGAAAAATACGGTAGATATAAAGATACAGAAAGCAGACAAAGAAGCAGAGGTTCATGGCTACTGGTATAAACATATTGCTTTAGCTAGTTGGTTGTAATTAACAGTTTTAATTAAAAATAATGCTAAATACAAAGTGGAAAAGGTAATGAAAAACTAAGCAGATACTTCTGAATTAGAAAAACATGAACAGAAAGAACTAGCAATATCCACACAATGAGTTTCTTAGTTGAAGGTGCAAATAAATGCTGCTGACGATACATGGGTACCAACCATGGCGTTCAAGAGCACAAGGTGAACCTATTTTTAAAACCCTGCAATTATGTTTAATTGTAGAAAAAACATTCCAGGGGCTCGGTTTGGAACTGACAAACAATATTCCCTCCATCCTGTAGAAGAGAGCTATTTTTAGCTGTAAAGTTAATCACTGAGGCTGTGGAGCTGTTATTCATCACTGTTTCATATTCCAGAAGTATGAGGATTCACTCAGGTATTTCACACGCCAGAAACATTTTTCTGTGATCTGTGAAAAAACTGAACGTCTGGTCTGGACAACCATCGGTCAATGTCATTACCAGAAAAAAAAAAAAAAAACGTTCTCTTTCAGTAGTTTAACCAAACCCTAGTAGAGGAAATACTGTACTTAGTATTTTTAAGCATATACATTCGCATCCAAAAGTTTGGGTTCAGTAAGATTTATATTAATACTTTAGTTCAGCAAGGAGGCATTAATTTGATCAAAGTAACATAAAATAAATATATAATGGGGCAATCATTTCTATTTAATATATTAAGCAGTAGAACTGTTTTCAACATTGATAATAAGTAATTTCAGAATTTGTAAAATAAATTAGTAAACGGTAATTTTAAATTGTACAGTAATAATATTTCACAATATAATCATACAAATGCAGCCCCTGCTGAGCAAAATCATGAAACAATCTTACTGAGCCCAAAATGGGATATGTTTAGAATTATTTCATATACAAATGCTTATTATTGTTGTATTTTCTTAAAATTTTGTAAATTCCTCATGGTGTTTCAGTGACACGAAACCCGTTCCAGTAAAATGTTGTGTGTATGCATGCGAACATGTGTCTTTGGTCTTTGTGTGTTGCATGCATTGTCCAGGTTCTAGTAAATGTGTCAGGTCATGGAGACCAGGCCTAGGGATTAAGGTCCCCGGAGGACACACATAAACCCCAGCGTGCTCTTATATTGACATTCAGCAGGTCAAGACCCTGCTCAGCGGTCCTGCTGAAAGACTGACCTGGATCCAGTCAACATCAGTCCGGACTCATCTGGTATTTGAATCATGCAAAACATGGTGAGAGGCCTATGGCCAGTTTAAGTAGGATGCTTGCTAAGCATGACTAGATGAAATGAGAAAAAATACGAATGAATCATAGAAGATTTAGGACAAATAAGCTAAAAAAAAGATTGAAGGTTATTGGACTGAAAATGAATTCTATTGGTCAGGCAGTCACACAGAGGAAAGCCTGATGAATCTAGAATTGAATTTCAACCAGCTCCCATTACCACCATAAAAATGTCCTCCTCAAATTTTAGACTAGCTACAAGCAATGTAGCATTATTAAAATGTTTACCTATGTTCTCAAAAATGTACTATTTATACACTACAAAAGTTTGGTGTCTGCTGGATTAAAAAAAATATTTTGCAAGAAGTCTCTTGATAATATACTAATTGCTAAAATACAGTAATACTGTAAAATATTATTACATTTAAAATAAATGGTATCAAAGGAGCAAATTGACCTAATAGGCCTCATTCACACTGTCAGTTTTTGGAATTGACAACCAGATTGACTTACAGGTGTGAGTCTTGAAATGTCATGTTTACACGCCATCTTACAGTAGCTTCTCCGATATGGCTGTATTCATTTCAATTTGTATGTATGAACATGCAATGGGAGTCAAGCCCGTATTCCTTACCAGTTACCATAGCGACAGTGACCAAATTAATATCAAAGATGGCAACGTCCATAAAACTTAAAGTCTTATCACTTTCTGACACGACGAGTCCAATTGAGCAGCAAGTTCTTCATGTTCATGCAAGTGTGAGTCCAGAAAATTTACAGGTATGAGTTCAGTTATAGAATGTGGTTGTCACACCTGAAGATAACCGTTCTGTGTTTGAACATAACCATATTAAGGACTCGATGACAGGACTGACATCTGTATTCTGCTGCTGTGTGAACATGGCCATAATTAGGTGGGTGAAAATCCACGTACAACCCACTTTACAAAGTGTGTGTTCATGATCACAGTGCTAAATTCCAGTATGCAATGTAGTTATCATATCATACCTGTGATAAGTTCCCGAACTTCCATATCAGTGGTTTTCCTCAGCAGACGTATGAGAGCAGGAATCCCATCACAGCTCTTGATGGCCACCTTGTTATCATGGTCCTTGCCGTAGGAGATGTTTCTCAAAGCTCCGCAGGCCTTGCGATGGACTTCTGCTTTAGGGTGGTCCAGCAAACCCACCAGCACTGGGATCCCCTTCAGCTGTCTAACATCTTTCTTTATCTTGTCGTTTTCATAGCAAAGATGCTGCAAGTAGGCGGCTGCATTGGATTTGACTGGATCGATGGGGTGGCCTAGCATGGCGATGACCTCAGGCAGGTCTGGGTCCCTCCAGCGTGGGTCTTTGCGGATGCTGTCGATGGAGGGGGAGCGTCGGCCGACCATGCGGTCTAGACTGGCCATGCTGCCCCTCTCGGGCTGGGCAAGAGGTGCTGGGTACATGCCATGGATGTAGGGGTGTCTTTCATCGATTAATTCAGTCTCTGTAGGGTCCTCATAGCCTCTGTAACCAAATGAAGAAAAATAGAGAGATTTTAAAGAGGTTTATCAGTCATCCAATGGTATTAACACCACACAAAGCGCAGGACAGAGTGAAAAACTATATTTGAGCTATGTCATGCTTTATGATTCTTCAGAAAAGAAAGTTGGCTATAGTCATGCATGGTATGATTTCTTTATATGATTTTAATCTGGTTATTTTTCTATAAATAATTGGTTATATTCACTATAACCAACAATACCCATCTCAAAAGAAAAATTTAATGAGTTCAAAATATAGAATATAGAAAATATAGTACAGAGAAAAATGTGACTGATTTAGTTATTAACTATGATGTCAAAGAATCCAAAAAAAAACTGCTACCATTTGCCTATTAATTGTGGACATTGATTTTCTCTCTTTCTTTAATTAAAGATGGATGGGATGGGATACAGCATGAAGGAAAACAGAGAGCCAGCATGGCCCAGAGCAAATATAGAACAAACTGGAAACAGAGAGAGAGAGAGAGAGAGAAAGAGAGACAGATGGATAGGAATCGATGGGTGGCTTCCCTACTATGAGTAATCTGAAAAGAGGACAGCGTAGTACAACACCACTGGGAGAATCCCAGGTCTAGACTTTTCTGAGAGCTCCCTGTCACAAGCAAACAATCAATATATCGGGATAGGAAATTAAATAATCAGCATGCATTTCTGAAATGTTCATTGTAAATTGACACTGATAATGCTTTGAAAATGTATAGTTGAAGTAAATCCTTTTTTTTTAGTTCACATTTGGTAGCACACAATTGCTGTTTAGGCTGCTACTGCGCTGTTTTAGAAAGTGTGAACCTTTTCATGGTATACTTCACCACCAGCCAACTGAAGAGCCCAATAGAGCCCAATAGACTTAAAATACAGTTTACAAACAAATAATCAGTGGGAACATTTCCTGGTACTTCAGGAACCTTGAAAAATTAACCATTGTATGATTTCATTAAAACTGAGCAGAAACTGACCAAAAAGTGCTGTTCATGGTGTTCAAACATATCATTTCCAAAAAACTAATCCACTGCTCCACAGATGGTATCAAGAGATTTGCATTTCTTTGAGGCAGCACACAAACCCTGAAGTGGCAATGACCGATTTTAACTTATGAAGTGAAACAGTGGCTTTAAAAATAGTAACTGATACACACATCATCACTGTATGCCATATGGATTATTTATTACAACCTATACTAACATTGAACATTCTGCAAGTGTTCATACTGCAGGTGGCTGGAGGCTCTCATAAGCCTGTGATATTTTACAGTGTAGAGGTTGGAAATAACATGTCTGGGGATGTGATGTACACTGTATCAGGGAGGTTACATCAATCTCAGATAGGAGTTTCAGCATGCTTCATTATCAGTGTGAACAAAACAGAGTTGTCCCTGTGGTTGTACTTCGAATTTGGCAAAGAAATATGAAATCCCTGTGCCACACACTCACCATCACTCTTTCTCTCTCTCAATTTCCAGCTCATTTTCTGTCCTCATCTAACTCTAGGTGGGAAAAACAAGGTGTACCAGACATTCAGAGCACTAGGAACCAAACGTGCAAATATAAAGCCACCACTATAATCTGACAGCATTCATGAATACATAGAGGAAACGTTTAGATATTAATCTTTTGCTAATTCTTTCTTTTTCATTTGTAGTCTGAACAGCAAGAAAAAAAATATATATATATATAAAAAATCAGTAAGTGATGGAATCTGATCTCATATATATATATATATATATATATATATATATATATATATATATATATATATATATACAGTATATACACACACACACACACACACACACATATATGAGATCAGATTTCATTACTTACAAAATGATAGTGCAGGAAAGACTTTTAAAGACTGGATTTGAAAAACAAATCGGATTTACGCACAGTTTGAACAAAGTCTTTGATGTGTGACTTGACAAAATGGGCCACAGCTGAGAATGTTGGCGGTTTTGAGGGATGCACTTTTAATGAGAGTTTTATGTTAATTATGTACTGCAACTTTGGAGGTGATCTGAGGGCACATTACAGAGGAAGGAAATCTTAGCAAGCTGTTACATGGCAGTGCTTTAAATGAACAGTTCATAAATCTGACATCATAAAGACATGATATGGCCATGAAATGGGGCATTAACTCTATGATGGTACATGACGAACACATCATCTGATTAGTCCCTGAGGAAAAAGAGTTTTAAGCACACTAAACGAACATGTTGACGATGACAGAGCAGGGGTATAACATGTTGACAGATGAGACATCTCTTAGACACAAAACTTTTCTGAATTAAAAAAAAAAAAAAAAAAATTTATATATATATATATATATATATATATATATATATATATATATATATATATATATATATATATATATATATATATATATACAGTACATATTCAAGGACATTAAGTTGATCAAAAGTAAGAAACACATTTTACAGTGTTACAAATAATTTCTCCTCACTGTGCAATAAAATGTGAAATACCCAACTGTCTATACTTATATGTTAGTGACTTAATATATCTTACATCTACCCTCATACTCTTGCATAATTTTTCTATAGCAATGTACATACAATATACTGTTTACTGTCTTTTTGCTTTTTGTGTATTGTTTTTACATTGTTATTTTTAATCAATAAATTTTTGATATCTGTGTCTTGTCACATGTAAATGTGTCTGTGTACTGGAAACTTCTGTCACCAAGAAAAATCCCTGTCTGTGTAAGCACACTTGGCAATAAAGGCCTTTCTGATTCTGATTCTATTTTTATTTTTAAATGCTGTTCTTGTGAACTTTCATTAAAGAATCGTAATTGGTTTTTTTTTATTTTTTTTTATTTTTTTTATCATGGTTTCCACAAAAATATTAAGCAGCACAGCTGTTTTCAATATTGATAATAATAAGAAATGTTTCTAAAGCAGAAAATCCTCATATTAGAATGATTTCTGAAGGACCATGTGACACTGAAGACTGGAGTAATGTCTGCTGTAAACTCAGCTTTGCCATCACAGAAATAAATTACATTTTAAAAATTTGAAAATGTAAAACCTTATTTTAAATTGTAATAAGATTTCAGAATATTACGATATATTACATAAGAGTGTTTCTTCTAGCAGCACTTAGTCCTTTAGTAAATTAAAATATGACCAATTATGCCAATTATGCCAATCATATTTCCTATGTGTTTAGTCAAATGTAATCAGGGACAGTCTAAGTTGTGGAAAAGTTAATGGGAGAAATTGAACGCTCAATGTGGTATCTCCAAGGTGGCCACAGAGTGAAATGACTTTGCATATTTTGACATAATGATAAACCTACTACTCATCTTCTCAATTCTAATGTTGGTTTGCAGTTCACTGAACACTGCTGCAACGACCAGCTCTGGTCACCATTCATTACCATCACCATTTGTTTTGTTATTGTAACATGCCAACAGATTTCATGCAAATTAAGAGAGTGGTTACTGACCACATGGTAAATTTGGAAGCATTTTATTGCTTTGGAAATGCCATCCAAGTGCCATTTAGTGTCAGAATGATGAAATAATCACTAACTGACGTAATGTCTAAATTGCGACCAGTGCCAGACCTGTTGGGAGCAAACCAACATTAACAAGGCTGGCACTCAGGATACATTATTTCTACTTGAGTTAAACAGTTCAATACTCTTCCCACGAAGACTCAAGTCAAGAATAGCGTCAGTCAATGAGCTCTTCTTTTCTATGAACTGACTGACTTGGTTTACAAATCAAGACAAACGATTTGATCAGGGATCAGACAGTGATCAACTTGATTCAATGATCTGTTTACAGCTTTGGAATTAACAGCTAGTTGGAGAGGAAGATTTGTGAATAACAACTTTTAATTTGAAGACCAATTTAGTTATGGTCCTCACACAAAGCAAGTATACTATTAGCTTTCAGCTATCATGACTAATTTATGCGACTTTATGTCATGCTTTTTACAGCCTTGGTTAATGTAATTGTATAGACAAAACCATACAAAAGTCTTAAAAATATCCATGTTTTTGTAACATAAAATAAAATAATATGTGTTTGGAACCATATAAAGGTGAGTAAATAATGAATTTCAGCCAAAATTTTGTGCCAAAATGCTTCTGCCAGAACTAGTTAGAAAGATAACACAATGCTGTCAGGAGAAGATTGAAAATGGATATGAACAGAAGAACAGATCACTTTGAGACAATGAGAGGCTTCAAAATTATTGTTCACAACACTGCTATTGTAGAGACAGTTTCATCTCTTCCCTTCTCTCTCTCTCTCTCTCACACACACACAAACAAACATTGAGGGGTTTGCAAATCTAAATGATTTAAACAGTTCAGATGCATGCTAAACCCTGTGGACTGAGTGATGGGAATGTCAAGATTTGCATTTAAATTGCTGCCATTGTATGTAGTAGTGTATTCATTACATGTGAACGCACTTCGACTACACATTATGCTCTTCCAATAGATGTGGTGCTCTGAAGTTATTACAACAGATTCAATGCCTTGATAATGAGCCAAATGTTCTTCATGTTCCAGAAATATATGTGTGTGTTTTTTATTTGTTGCCAGCAAAAACCATGGTTATGTGCTCATTTCTACATCCATTTTGCTCTCCCATCATTTCCTTTCTCTGAATTATTTATTTCTAGATTTTTTGGATAAATGCCTATGCCTCCGAATAGAAAAATAGGAAAATATTATAATATCCACTATTAAAATGAGCAATTACTTTGTGGATTAAAGATTCATGTGAGAAAAAAGAAACAGATATTTCACTTCATTTGACAAATCTGAAAATGATAAATAAATCATGAATCACAATAAATAATAATAATAATTTTAAAAAATCACATTTGCTATTGCACTGTAAGATACAGTTTTTCATAAAAATGCCCCCAAAATACCATTGTACCATTAAAACAACAACAACAACACTATAGTGTATTAAGCAATCACTGTATTGTCTTCATGTTTAATTTAAAAACACCCACATAACAAAAAATAAATAAATAAAAAATCTAATTAAAGTTTAAACACTGTTTAACAGCTCCATTAGTGATTCTTCCAATACTTTGAAGGAATAAGCACTTGTAAAAAAAGGAAGAGACCACTCATTTCAGTTATTTCTACTGGAAACAAATTACAATTGTTGCGGTATATATTCAGGAATCGGACTGAATCGGACAAGATTCAGTTGTTTGGGAATCAGACTACACCGATTGCTCTGAATGTTCAGAAACTCAGAATATTTTAGCATTATATTCCACTTCACAAGAGGAAAAATGCATGTGTGAAAACGATTAACTCAATTTTTTTTTTAAATTGAAACTGATATTAAATAAGAACTCTATTCCCATCTACAGGTGCTAGTAATATAATTAGAATATCATCAAAATGTTGATTTCACTAATTCCATTCAAAAAGTGAAACTTGTATATTATATTCATTCATTACACACAGACTGATATATTTCAAATGTTTATTTCTTTTAATTTTGATGATTATAACTGACAACTAAGGAAAATCCCAAATTCAGTATCTCCGAAAATTAGAATATTGTGAAAAGGTTCAATATTGAAGACACCTGGTGTCACACTCTAATCAGCTAATTAACTCAGAACACATTCAAAGGCCTTTAAATGGTCTCTCAGTATAGTTCTGTAGGCTACACAATCATGGGGAAGACTGCTGACTTGACAGTTGACATGGAGGTCTTGCCCACAAGGAGGGCAAGACACAAAAGGTCATTGCAAAAGAGGATGGCTGTTCACAGAGCTCTGTATCCAAGCACATTAATAGAGAGACGAAGGGAAGGAAAAGCAATAGTATAAGCAATAGTACACTATTGTATAAGCAATAGTGATAACCGCACCCTGGAGAGGATTGTGAAACAAAACCCATTCAAAAATCTGGGGGAGATTCACAAAGAGTGGACTGCAGCTGGAGTCAGTGCTTCAAGAACCACTATGCACAGACGTATGCAAGACATGGGTTTCAGCTGTCGCATTCCTTGTGTCAACAGACAGCGTCAGAAGCGTCTAAAGACAAAAAGGACTGGACTGCTGCTAAGTGGTCCAAAGTTATGTTCTCTGATGAAAGTAAATTTTGTATTTCCTTTGGAAATCAGGGTCCCAGAGCCTGGAGGAAGATAGGAGAGGCACACAATCCACGTTGCTTGAGGTCCAGTGTAAAGTTTCCACAGTCAGTGATGGTTTGGGGTGCCATGTCATCTGCTGGTGTTGGTCCACTGTGTTTTCTGACATCCAAGGTCAACACAGCCGTATACCAGGAAGTTTTAGAGCACTTCATGCTTCCTGCTGCTGACTAACTTTATGGAGATGCAGATTTAATTTTCCAACAGGAGTTGGCACCTGCACACAGTGCCAAAGCTACCAGTACCTGGTTTAAGGACCATGGTATCCCTGTTCTTAATTGGCCAGCAAACTCGCCTGACCTTAACCCCATAGAAAATCTATGGGGTATTGTGATGAGGAAGATTCGATATGCCAAACCCAAGAATTCAGAAGAGCTGAAGGCCACTATCAGAGCAACCTGGGTTCTCATAACAACCGAGTCAATGCCACGCCACACTGCTGTAGTTATTCAGGCAAAACGATCCCCAACTAAGTATTGTGTGCTGTACATGCTCATACTTTTCATATTCATACTTTTTAGTTGGCCAAGATTTCTAAAAATCCTTTCTTTGTATTGGTCTTAAGTAATATTCTAAGGGGTACTGAATTTGGGATTTTCCTTGGTTGTCAGTTATAATGATCAAAATTAAAAAAAAAAAACATTTGAAATATATCATTCTGTGTGTAATGAATGAATATAATATACAAGTTTCACTTTTTGAATGGAATTAAGTGAAATTAATAAACTTTCTGATGATATTCTAATTATATGACCAGCATATGTAACATTACTATATAATACATTTTACCAACTCAGATTTTCAGTCTTTAGTCCCAAGACTAAACTTCCATATCAAGGATGGAATATTTTTTTTCTCTTTCTGTCTGCACTATATAACTGTTGACAGTTCAACATGAGTACATAGAGGAAGTGGTCCCTGGTGGTCTCCTGGGAAATTTCTGTATGACGACCTTATGGCTGCTCCGCTGTGGCACTGGTGGCAGGTGCAGGGAAGCACAGCCAAGGAGCGATGAACCATTAGAGATATGGCTGGAGATGAGACACCCCCTTTGTCTGGCAGTGTTCACCAGAGACTATTAATCACTCTGACAACAAGAGAAATAAATATAAAGAAGAGACCTCAAGTCGGTGAAACCAATTAAATGCACAGAAAATGTCTAATCCATGCAAACATGGCACGGCCAACCATTTCTTTGCTAAATGTCACAATTTTGGCTGTTTTATAATTGTGGGTTTCCAAACTGCAAACTGCATTAACATATTCATCTTACACATTCATTAGCGATATTTTGTCAGCATGGGTTATTATGGGAATGCCAATAAAGGATGCAAAATGCAATACTTTGACACTTGGAGTAAGAGGGGTGACATCATTAATAATTACACTATAATTTTGACACAGATGTACACAAATAGATTATGGCCTGAAAAACAGGAAGTGGTTGTGTATGCTGTTTGTGACAGTGACTGGCTACTGTATATGTGTGCGCATCCTAATTAAAAAGAAACTATGTTCCTGCAACACACAGGACTGGCAAAACTCCTACAGATCCTCATAATGAGTAATGTGTTGATACTGACTAGAGTATGGCAAGGAAAATATGTTTCACGATAACAACATCTCTCCTTTCCTCGCTGTTCTGTCTTAGAAGATAAAAATACTGTAAAAATGTGCTGTCTTTATTTAACAAAGAAATCACTTATCAAAAAGAAGAGCTCTTCATTACACAAATGCAGCCATCTGCTGTATGTAAGCTGTCGTCATCTTTTCATTTTCTAATCTCTGCAAAGTGGAAGCTGTGGTCAGAACAACCGAAAATGTGTATATTTTAAGGAGGAAAATGGTTTTTAACTGTCTTTGGTTGTGAAAGCAAAGGTCCCTCAGCTGAACAGGAAGAACATTTAGGGGTGGAGAAAAAACTGAGACCTCACTTAACACAATTTTTTTTTTTAGCAAAACAATTAAGTGTGCGATCTCTAGTTTCAACATGCATCCATCTGTCCAATATCAGACTGTACCAATATCAGACTGATATGGATTAGAAAATACATTTTGTCTCTTGCCACCATACATGCCATTTTTCAGTATCAGACACAACAAAAATAATAATATATTATTACGCATTTACTAAATTACACACGTGCACTGAAAAAGAATTACTTGGGGGGGAAAAAAACACATTTGACAAGTACAAGTACTTGCTACTGAAATTAACATTCATGAAGAAATCAAATTGAATTGCACTAAGTAAATATTGCTTACCGGTTTTTCGGACTATAAGTCGCACCTGGGTATAAGTCGCATCAGTCCAAAAATACGTCATGATGAGGAAAAAAACATATATAAAGTCGCACTGGACTATAAGTCGCATTTATTTATAACCAAAAACCAAGAGAAAATATTACTGTCCATAGCCTCGAGAGGGCGATCTGTGTTTTCAGTGAGAGGCTACAGGAGCACAGAGCAGCATAGAGCGCCCTCTCGCGGCTGTAGACGGTATTGTTTTCGCGGTTCATTTCTCTTAGTTCATTTCTCTTGGTTCATGTCAAATTAATTTTGATAAATAAGTCGCACCTTAATATAAGTCGCAGGACCAACCAAACTATGAAAAGAAGTGTGACTTATAGTCCAGAAAATATGGTAATTTTATTTAGTTAGGAAGCTTTGTTTATTTAAAGCAATTAAGTGTATTTATTATTTTACAATAATGCCTAGCATTTACCAAATATTAAGCAAATCTCTGTTAACTGACGTAAATAAGTAGATTTTGTTATATATTTTTTGTTATATATTTTTTTGTTCAAGATTTACATTTACTTAATTTTATGAATATACATTATTCCATATGATTATGTAAACATAGCTAATTTCTTTTTGATTAATATAATCACAAACTATTTTCATTTGGTCTATACCAGGGGTTCTAACTTTCATGTAGAGTTTAGCTCTAACCCTAATCAAACACCTGAAAAAGCTAAGCGCAAGCATTGAGAACCTCTGGTATATATCACAAATCACACAAGCCAAATATTTGGCTTTATCACAAATCACACAACTAAAATAGAATCAAATAGTTTATTTTTTTCAACATAAAAAAGTGAATCGAAGTGAACAAAAAATAGTGAATAAAATGAATAAAAAATAAAGAATGGCTGAATTATAATTCAAGTGTCTTCTGTTCTGTAATACAATTCAATCTCTATTACCTACAAAAAACTGCATCATACACCGTTTCGACCCCAGGAGGTATAAAATAAGTAAAAAAAAATTACTTAAACAGAACAAGATGATGTTTTAACCTGACAAAGCTAGGTAGTATTGATATAGCCAAAACTGCATCCAACATGAAAAGCATCAGTCTGTCTTCCTCCCCACACCTTAAATGT
This sequence comes from Carassius carassius, assembly GCF_963082965.1. Lineage (NCBI taxonomy): Eukaryota > Metazoa > Chordata > Actinopteri > Cypriniformes > Cyprinidae > Carassius > Carassius carassius. Next base: position 31,155,789 of record NC_081758.1, on the reverse strand, counting down.
GTATTGGAGTTAGGTCACCCTGTAAATGAACACAATTTGTGACATTAAAACAATGATTTAAAACATTTAACCACAATTTTTATTAGAACAAGTAAAAATAACAACAATAATGTTATATACGGCAATCTATTCATAGAATACATTTTCATTTAGTCATTTAGCAGACAGTTTTATCCAAAGCGACTTACAAATGAGGACAATAAAAGTGATCAAAACAAACAAAAGAGCAATAATATGTAAGTGCTATGACAAGTCTTGTCTGAATATGAGAATTAGACTAATCACTACTTCTATATAGTCATCAACTTACACACTGGCTTTGTTCTGCAGTATATTCATAAGACTTGCTTTTTAACCAACAAATTACAAGTTAAATACCATCATAAAGAAGCATAAACACACTTTTACTAGCCACTTTCTATTCACACTTGTTAAAATGAGTCCTATAAAACAATCGCCGATGGCCACAGGTACAGTAGTTTAGAGTTAGGTAGTATGTTAGTGTAGCATAGTGACAAAATGCGACAATTTACAATATTGTGGCTCTAAACTCACTCTATTGCGTTAGTCGAGTGTTTGAAATAACAGAAACTAAACTTATGCTATACTATGCAATTGCTTTATTTTAGTATCGTTAGCTAGCTAGCAGTTACAACGTTTACTAATTTCCAGTTAATTTGTGCTCAAGTTTTTTCAATCTTGCTCAAGTTTTTACTTTGTGAATCTCTAAACTATTGAAAACATTTTCATTGAAATATCACTCACTGTGACCACACGCATGTTAAGTTATGTGAGATGAACGTTTATGTATAATGAGTCAAGTAAACAAGAATCAAACTCTCGAAATGCAAACGGTATTACTAATCAGAAATCTAAAAAAGAACTTACCTTAAACGGGAGAAAATGCAGCCATGCATCACCTCCGTGACAAGCCCAACCGTCTGTCTCTGATTAAAACCACTGGTAGAGTGTCTTGTCCAAACACACAGTGGCAGATTCAAGCGTGCTATACTTTTAGATTAAAATTCAGGCTACTCAATATTTCTAGATTTATATGCAATGACTATATATAGAATATATAGAATAGTTACTCTTCACCTGCAGATAATTAATTAAGATTACATGAATTAAATATGCACATTTTACTTAGAAAATTGTTGTTCTTATTGAATTGTAATATTATAAGTAGAACTTATGATGGGTAATGTAATAAATTTACAACAAAGTAATTTTTTTCAGTGTGCGAGTGTGTGTGTGTGTGTGTGTGTGTGTGTATGTATATATATATATATATATATATATATATATATATATTATAATAAATAGTTTTATGTATTTCATCCAGTATCAGACTGTACCAATTAGGAATAAAGATTATTATAATTTTGTCTAATTACACATTTTCATGGCATTATTGGTATCATACAGAACAATTATATAATGTTTTTATTATTATTATTAAATTAATAAAATTATCAATAATTATAGTTACAGCCAAAATATTTAATTTTTTTATGTAATAGTTAATAATTTACCAGTGCTCCTTGATATCTTGTTGGACACTGAAAGCCAGTTCTGTTACGCAATAACCTTCCATAATGTGAACGAAGAACCTGCATCTTTGTGCTTCCCAAGAGCTCGAACACTTAAATCCCTTCAATAGACAATCACATCAAAGCTGCTCACAACCATCCACAAAACCCACAGCAGCTCAAGCAAATAAACCAAATCAACTGCACGATTCCTACCTCACGCGGGGGCCATTGCGCAATGGCTCTCGAATGGTACGACCGGGTAGTGTGCGGCGGTTAGCCGTGGAATAATCAGGCTCTAAGTCATAAGGCTCTTCGTCATCTGGGCCTAGACTGCGGCGGTCACCTTCCAGGCCGTAGGGTTCAGGTTGGAAACGCTCAGGCTGAGAACTATTGAGATCCACAGTGCTACTTCCCATTGGGACTTGAGGCTGGGCTACATGGCCATAGTCGTCCTTGCGGATGGGGAGAGTGTAGCTGTTCTCCGGCCGGTATCCACCGGTGGGCATGTAAGGCCGATAGAGCCTGTAATTGACTCCGCGAGACAGACTTCCATAGTTGTCAGCCATGTCTCCGTATCCATCGTGAAGGGCGTAATGGCGAAACTGACTTTCTGGAGCATCATTGTAGGAGTCGTTGTAATTGTTGTACGAGCGTGGGAGGGTGGAAGTGGCCTGGGGTGTGATGAAGCGCTCGCCATTCTTCATGTAGCGCCGGTCAATGGAGTCAGTGTAGTTTCCCAGTGGAGATGAGCCCTCTGGAAGAGGAAGGCCATCGGGACCCAGTGGCACCTGTCGAACTGTCCGTGTTGTCACTGTCTTGACCATCTTAGTGACCTAAGATGATGGAAAAACCAACACAATTTTAGGAAAATTTAAGTCATAATAATTGAAGTGAATGTTTGTGCTTTTTATGCAGAACTAGAGTGGGCCATTTCCTTTCTTATATGCCTTTTGCATGACCTATACATGATGTGAGGGCCATTCAAAGTGCAGCTATTGTGTTAGATTGCTCAAATCATAGCAGCCAAAACAACCAAAGGCATTTATGAGTGAAATGCAGCACACTGACTTAGTGGTCTAATATCAGCAAGGAAGTGGATGTCACACTGTGAGCTGGCTGAGTAGCAGTGAAATGACTGAAAATCTTTTCCAGTCTTTTAAAAGGCTTTTGTGTTCATTAGTAATGAAACAGCTGGAACTGAAAACATAAGAGTTATGGGTTCTTGGTTGTAGTTGATACAAAGTTTCTCATCACAAAAACTTTGCTAACGGTTAAATCTCCCTAACAGCATAAACTTACTTTACTAAATCTGAGGGACTAATGTTGTATTTAGCTATAGAAAACATTTTTCTCTGTTGAGGAACCTTAAAGTAAAACATTAACAAATACTAAGAGTGAACAGTGCACATAACAACAGCTAAACCGTTCAACATAAGAGCTGCCACCATACTACATGGACCCTGATGTTGTGGTTCCCTGTGTCTATCACAGAGCACTGACATCTTTATGACTCAACTTAAATAAATCACTATTCCCCTCCGAGTGCTAATCCAGTCCCTTATTCTACAAAATGTCTGCCTGTCAAGAGGATGGAGTGCTGCTGCTCCTGAAGGTTCAGTACTGATACAGAAACCAATTTGCTGCTCAGTGAATTTCGCAAAGCAATTAATTGGCTATTTTGTCCATGGCTGTAAATTCATCTTGGAAATTAATGAGCTTGATAAAAATGAATCGTCATTGGAGACGAACCATGACTGCTTGAATTTGTGCGTGAACCATTACAAGCAGCATGGCCAGTTGTCAGTGCGTAATATCTCAAGGGATGGGTCTATGTCTAAAGGGGGAAAAGATCAGTAACTATTAAAAGTAAAAGCTTTTTCACCTTTATAGAGTCCACTATGGGTTTAACCATTGGAGTGCACAGTTTTTTTGGGGAACTGCAGTTAATTTTAACAAACATCATTAAGATCAAAGCAGTGATCTCACTGATGGCAATTTAACTGGAGGAGATTGACACATTGCTTTACGGTTGTTTCCAAGTAGGCATTTACACTCGATTGCAGTATCCAAGTGTATGCATGAGGTGAATTACATGTGCAGCTGTAAGGTGAACTGTCTGCACTCCTACAGCTTGTTGCCAGTGTTGCTACTCTGTTGCATCGCCAATTGTCTCTGTTGCTCATACTGTCTCAAACCGGCATCTCAAATAAATGACTAAGTTGCTCCAAGTCCCTGTCTTTGTGTGAACACCCCTTGAAGTTAATATGTTAAAACAGACACCAATGTGAGATGCAAAAAAAATCATGTTTCACTATTGATTTCTGAACAGTAAGAAAATTATACTGTTCAAGATGATACACTAGATAGATGGTTATGCTCCATCCACCTCTAGAAGGGATCTTTAGCAGGAGTTCATCAACAGGGCTTTCATAAGTCACATGAGCCCTACAGTCTATGATGCAATTTTTATGTATAAAATGCGCTGCAAACAGCATTTCATGATTACTTTAAACTTGCCCATGTTTCACACATAATTACAATAAGCTTTTTAAAGACTTAAAAAAAAATAGGACACATATATTTAGACTAAGCTTAACCTCCAAAGCTACTGTTGCCTCTAATGAAAGGTGTCTATCTACAGCGGCTGCAGCGTTTACTAACGTTTGCCTGTTACAAAGTGCATGCAGGCGTCATGGCCAGATTTTACAGTTCTATATAGGTTTTACGATCTCCCTAGTATTTAGTTTACAGACCACTGCCACACCAGCTGTGAGTTACAGACACAGTTAGTGAGATGAAAGACGGGAGGCAGAGACACATTAACCAGAAGCACTGTTTACTGGTTTTGTTTCAGATGGTGTTGCTGTAGTTGGAGATGGTTTGGACTCTGTCAGGATAACTGGCTGGAAGGTTCGGCATGTGATGGTTTTAACCACCTTGGTCACCTACAGTGAAAGTTTGTTAGTTAAAGTGGCATGAGTTAGAAAGTATACAGTGATATGGAAATGTCAAGTCTTCGAAAAGAAATGAAAAGGAAACTGTTAAATGAAAGCCTGTTTAAAAAGTAGGACTTTTCCCATGAAGCCTCGTTAATAGACCAGAACAGTCCAAAACACAAACTGAGCCAGAGAATACATTTCTGATATGAATTATCTGGCTAAACAAGAAAACATAAGAATGCCTTTGAGACGAGATATTATTTTTATTGTCTCATTTTGTCCCTCACAAAAGAGTAATTCCAGCATTTAATAGACAATTCCTCTAGCAGGAAGAGGCTGGACGATTTCCAATAGAAGAAAACACAGAAGCAGAGAAAGAAACAAGATATTTCATCTGAGCTTTCTACACATGAGTGGTTTAACTTTTCAACTAAAGGAATTCTTAAAAATGTATTTATTTAAAATATTTGGCTACTAATTTTATTAGACAATTTTAAGTATATTTTAAGCATTACATTAGTACAGTACATAAATCAGTCTGTGTCTCTAATCTATCAATTTAAATAATTGTATGTTGCTAACTAACCATTTATACACAGTTAAAGAAATCTTAACATTATGTAGGCCTATAAAACCTTTACTATTCTAAATTTTGCTATTCTAAAATAGACTTTTTAACCAACGGATGTCCACTGAAAAAAAGTCTGCAGAATGATGGCTTCATAAGCAGTATACTGCATATCTATAGGCACATACGTGTTAGAACATCCCGGCTACTAAGGTGCCTTCACCAAATTGTTGTCTATGCTGCCTACAACATCCCACAATCCTGTGCATGCAGTATAAATGTTGGTGGAAAAAAAGAGACTGAATGAAGTAAATTTATTCATCAATATCCATTTTTTTATATTTTACATATTCCATTTCTATCAATAAATAAGCTGTGTAGCCATAATATTTCCTTGTTTATCTCTGCAGCTCACCTGAATTTGATCAAGATCATTAGACATAATGTTATGGTGCCATTTCCTTTAGGAAGTACACTGATGCTTACTGTGAAAGGTAAAGGTACTTACTTTGGTTTCAAATACATCCAGAGTGTAAAAGAATGCATAGATTTTATCCTACACACCCAGAGCTCTGTGGTTGGAGTTGATGTATTTATGGGACTATAAATTTGTCTCCACAACCCCGATATCATCCCAAACACACTAACATGTGACAAAAGAACCAGTGTTAATTTCGTCAACAACGACGAAAAATATTAATTAACAAAATTATTTTCTGTGACTAAGACGAGACCTTGACGAGCTAAAAAAAAATCTGATGACGAAATTATGATGAAATGTATGCTGCGTTTTTGTTAACTAGACGAGACTGGACTATAATGTTGTTTGAGGACTACCGGACATTCCAAATTCATCCTATATTATATATTATAGCTATTGTGCTTCAAAATGTGCGTCCCTGTCATTGGATTGTGATCGGATAAGGGCTGTTAGCTAGGGCTGGGATAAACTATTATTTTTTAAACGATTAATCTAGCGATTATTTTTTCGATGCATCGATTAATCTAACGATTAATTTTTCCAGACCGATTCGATTTCGATTATCTCCCCATTAATTGACTACCAACAATTTATACATGTTGATTTACATATCTAAATGAAAAAAACATGAATTCGTTAACATTGCAATATATGTTTATTGCTCTTAAAATTACAAAATAAAAGACTGACTAAGAATGCATTACTTTGCACTTGTATAGAGATAGCATTCAATAAAACCTTGAAGCCTTGAAAACACATAGATCTTCTTTCAGATGAAAATAACAACAACTTGATGTCTAGCATTCAATAAAAAAGTTCACCCAAAATACTTGTTTAGAGCAATTGAAAGAATACAGTAACCAATGTAAACTTTAGGGCTTTAAGCTAATACAGAGAGTGCTTTTCCAAAAAATAAAAAATAAAAATTAACAGTGGGAGCCAGCAGCCTGTCATGTAGAAAAAAAAATCTCCGAATGCTCCACGTGAAACTTTGGCGTTCCGCCCTTTTTCTATCGTGTTTAATGATTTTGATTAATATGCACATGGGAGAGAGAGAACAAGAAGCGCTCGTGTTGTTTGAAGACTGTGAGTGCGCGCGCACAGCCGGGGCTCTCTCTCGTACGCGCCCTGTCAGGCGCAGCACAGTCATTCTATTCTACATCACTCACCGATCAAATAAGGCTTTGACAGCCGGCAAAAAAAAGATCAATGCAGAAAAACCCCTGGATTGGTTATATAACGTTGGACAGAATGTTGATCCGGCTATCGCGTATATTCAGCGCACATTAGGTAAACGTTTTGCAAACGTTTTTTAGAGAAATAAAAACAGGTTGACGAATCAATGCGCATATTTTGCGTCGACGTATTTTTTGCGTCGACGTCATCGATGACCTCGGCGCGTTGTCCCAGCCCTACTGTTAGCATATCTAGTTAGTATAGCAGCTGCAGTGGATGGATAGACTAATAAAACTAGCAATCTGAAACAATGGCCTCAGCACCCGAAGGAGTAGAGATAAGGTGACCAGACGTCCCGTTTTTCCCGGGAGTCACAATTCGTTGTCGATTAACTTAAAGTTAGTGAAGGCGGGATAGGCGAAATCACGCTGATAAAAGTGTTCTCTCGCGATCAGTTCTCAGCACTCAAATACACACACAACAGTCCAAATGTTTATCGTGTAGAGTATCTCACGTAAATACAATAGGTTTTGGATTAAGTGAACATGAACAGGTGGGTTAACACTGAACGTGTGTAAGTATTTCTAGCATGCCTTCCGTCTTAAAAGGACGGCATTCCAAATTAAATGCCTATCTGTCTTTAATGTTAACCAACAAAAGATTTTAAATAAATCGTTAAGTAAAACGATTACTTAAGTATACGTTAAGTAAAACCTACAGTATCTGAAAAAAGAGTTTATTTGTATCTCTATTGTATTTGTGTAAGTGTGCTTCTTTAAATATATATATATATATATATATAATCATATTTTTTATAAGTTGCTCCTTTTTCACTTCTGTGGGATAGTTACCCAAAAATTAAAATTGTCATAATTTATTCAAGATTCTCCAAATTCAGTCCTTGATTAAAATTTCTCATGAGCTTAATTGATTTGGTATAAAGAGAGAAGAATTAATGATTATTTTAATTTGAAAACTACATATAAAATAGCTACCAAAATACATTTTGGTAACTACAGTTTGGCTAAAACTATTGACTAAAAGTAGTGACTAAAAGTTAACAAAAATGCAATGACTTTTCGTCGACTAAAACTAGACTAAAACTATGAAAGACTCAAATGACTAAAATGTGACCAAGACTATTAAGCATTTTCGTCTCAAGACTAAGACTAAATAAAAAATGCCTGCCAAAATTAACACAAAATTACCACACATGTGCGCACACATGCACTTCAAGCTTTGTGATGTTAATCCTCAGGTGTGTTTCATAGATTTGCCAATGTGTGAGTGGTCTAATGGTAAGAAACAGTGCAGCAGTAAGATCATACTTTACCCTTCACCTCCTCCCACTATATCAACTGTCAGTTGTGTTACACTGTAGAACAGCGCTATTTCTATGTGCACATTGGTTAATGCTTGTGCATGCATAAAGCTGTTTGTTTTTGTGTGTGCACTGATATCTACTGTACACTTTACATAATTCCTTTCACATAAATTTACATATCCTTTGCAGTATGTGTAAGATGTTTTAAAAAATAAGAGATCTTTTTTGGGGGGGATTGTTACTGCCTCAGATGCAGCACAACAGATACTTAAAGTTGTGATGTAATCGAAGAAAGATCTTTTTTTCCATAGTGACATATATCGGTGAAATTAATTATCGTAATTGTCTGAACAAATTGGGTGAGGACTTGGTTTTATCCATCAGTTATTGATTAGATTGACAAATTTAAATGCAAATTTAGGTCAAATTGAGAGATTTTGATTAAGAATTATGAGCTTAAAAAAATAAATGACATTAATGGATAAATCATTCACAACAAAATCAATTATATACATGTAGAAAACTGTAAATTTCTTGCTAGCTTTAAGTGCTTTAAGGTTTAAGTATGTTACAATCGGCAAAAAAACAAAACAAAACAAAACAAAACAAAAAAACACTAAGAGTTTGGTTGTTAATATCATTTATGAGTTCCTCAGTTGTTTCTAGTGGCAAGCTGGATCTTAAAATTAAGTCACTTGTTACAGTATGTTTATATACAGTATGTTTTTCCTCAATTCAAATGCAATGTATATATGTGGCTTCAACTCTGCAACCAAAGAACATATCGTTTTAGAACCACACGTATTCTAAATAAATGTTCTGTGTTCACTCAAAGCAACATTTAGTGTCAATGTTTCCATAGCAACGAAAAGCTGTCAGCACTCCTTTCTGAAAAAACAAAACACCACAAACTGACATGTTTAAATTTCGACATCACCTAACAAAATGGCAAAACAGTCGTCTGCTCATCTTTCTAACTTAGCTTGTTCATTAGGGCAGTATTTTATTTTTTTCATGCAATTTGTATGATCCCTCAAATGTTTTTTACAGATGATAAACATTTAGCAGAATCTGCAAGGGGTATGTAAACTCAGAAACGGGACTGCAGCAGTAAAGGACGTTAAGAGGTGAGCGCTCTGCCAAATGAAGCTTTATGCAGTGATTTCACAGCAGTGCAGAGAAGCTGTGCATTTTTGAGCTCCAATGGGCACAAATAACAGTGACTGACAAGAGGCGTGTGTGTGAAAGCGTATGAATATGTGAGGGAGAGATTTTAACTCACCTTCATATTAGCCACATTGTCCTTTTACAAACAACAAAATAAAAGCAAAGGCAAATCAAGACCGTGTGTGGCTTAGAAAACTACAACATAAATGGATAGATCTAAACAGACTTTTACCATTACTGAGAAATATTCACTTAAGAATATTTTAATATCTTGAAAGCCTTCAACTTTGTAGCCTAGTCATTTTGGCATCTTGTACTTTTGTAAATTTTCTCAGGTTCAAAACAGCTGAGCTGTCTTACTTGTAAAGAAGCACTAGTCTGTAATGTTAATCCCCTTGTCTGTTCACTAAAGAGCTGAGTGGATGAAATTAAACACCAGCTTGTTCTAGAACCCTCTGATTAATGTAAACCACATCAAAACACATCCCACTAATGTGGACAAAAGGTTTATTATACCAGTGTTTTAATAAATAACGAATAAAAGTAAATAATAAAACAGCTGAAAATGATGTTAACTGAAATAAAGGTACAAAAAAAAAAAAAATATATATATATATATATATATATTTATTTATTAAGGCTGTCACGATATTAGATTTTTCATATCACGGTTATTGTGGCCATAAGAATTCACGATATCGATATATCGTGATATCTATAGAAACCTTGGGGGGGGGGGGGGGTACTATCCAGTTCAACGGTATGATGAATAAAATATTAATGGTAACACTTTACAATAAGATATAATTTATTAACTATCATGAATGAACATTGAGTGAACAATACATTTATTACACAATTTATTAATCTTTGTTAATGCTAATAAAAATAGTCGTTCATTGTTCATGTTAGTTCATAGTACATTAATGTTTACAAACACAACTTGAGATTTTAATAATGCATAAGTAAATGCTGAAATTAACATGAACTACGATTAATAAATGCTGTGAAAATATTGTTCATTATTATTTATGTCATTTATATGTGTTAACTTATGAACCTTATTGAAGAATGACCGCAGATGAGGCATTAAGTGCATGGCACTGAAACCAACTTAACATTTTACAGAGTTTAATGTAGAAATGTGGTCGCTCAGTTTTTCAAGATCAGTTTTATTCATGTAACTGTTAATAGATTTGAACGAAGAAATAAAGTGTTACTCCACACAGGCGATTTATTGCAAATAAAAAAACAACGCGGTATTTATTAAGATAGTCACCCTTTAAGTATATGAACACAGAAAACCGCTGTTAATAGGTTATATAATATTTCACAGTCGATGACTTTTAAAATAATGTCAACTTACTCTGATGAACACGGCTATCCTCGGAGCAGCTGTGAGCGCTTCGTCTTCTTCTTGTGTGACAGTGTCAGCGTTAAGGCACAATACTGCCACCTGGGCACTCAACCAGGTACTGGCGCTTGAGTATTTAAATGTGTTGTTATCATAAGAGAACTGTTCATTTTAAATATTGCGGTATATCGTCACACACGAAATTAACACGATATCGATAATCGTTGCTTTGAATATCACGGTTATCGTCAATACCGGTATATCGCGACACCCCTAATATATATATATATATATATATATATATATATATATATATATATATATATATATATATATATATATAAATACATTAGATGAAAATTCAAAATTACAAAACGTTACATAAACAAATAAATAAAGTTTGATAAGTGTGAAGTTGAAGTAATAGAAATAAAATGACTAAAACTAAACCTGAAATAAAAATAAATGAAATCAAAATATAAAAATAAGGAAATAAGACAATTACACAACACAATGTACAAAACTTTAAAATGAAAAAGTAAAATGAAAAAATACAAACATAAGCTACCTCAAAATATTAATAAACCCTATAATAGCATAAAAAAACAGTGTCAATCACTGATACAAATACTGATTTTTTTAATGTAAAAATGTCAACAAGAAAACTCTACGTTTTACACAATGCAATGTATTCAGTAATGTCTGATAGTAAATAAGACTATATCTTAAGTCTTTAGGTAAATATAAAACAGCTCATCTTCTAAGAGTCTCTTTATAGTACCTCTTCAGTGAACATCAAAAGTTGATGCGAGGGTGAATGAGCACTTGTGTGCATTTATATATTTAACAATTTTCACACACATTTGAAAATGTGGTAGATGTAAACAGCAGTACCTTAGTCTCTGTACGGCGTGTAGTTCCATCATCTGAGGTAATCACAGAAACATGAGAGGTGGGTGTGCCGGGGTCTTCCTCTATAGTTACAGTCTCCTCCACAACCTCCTGGGGCTCCTGCATCATAGCCAATGATGTCTGGTTACTGGGGCTCTGCTCCTTTGGGACAAAGCAGAGGGTGGTGGTTCAAGGTCAGAGGTCACTGCTTTGGGATTAGCTGGGTGTCCAGGAAAACCTTTTTACAGTTTTAAATAAAAGATGAGGGAGTATTTTCATTTTGATAAACCTTTCTACTCATAACAAAAGCAAATAGCAAATGAATGACTTGAGCAGGCACTCAATGCAAGTACTTGTCTGTCTCGGTATAGTGAATGTAGTCAGAAGCGGTCTTTTTGTTTTAAAGAATCATTTAAAAAGGTTCATGAATTTTGGGAGTTAATGATGAACCAGTCTGACAGTTGTAACCTCTATTCCTGAATCAAATCAATGTGACAAACATTTCAGTGATGTCCCTCTCAAAATAAGCAACGGTTTATGTAATTGCAATATAGAAACTTATATGAGTATCATTACAGATTGGTTGCTCATAAGATAACATATCATAACATATATACACACATATATATATATATATATATATATATATATATATATATATATATATATATATATATATAAATATACATACATACATGCATGCATACATACACACACAATATAAAAAAAAAAATTCTATCACAAAAGCTGCATTTATTTGATCAAAATTACAGTAAATAGCAATACTGTTAACCATCATTACAATACAATTTTCTTTGTTAAAATGTATGTTACTGTTCTCTGTTTAATGTTACAGTTTTAAAATGTAATTAATTCCAGTGAATATTTTAAAGTCACATGATCCCCTTCAGAAATCATTCTAAAATGATGATTTGTTCAAAAGATCAAAAGAAAGCAATCAATTTGAAAAATAAATCTTTTAAAACAATGTTAAATCTCTACTGTCAATTTTGCTAAATGTATGTATATATATATATAAATATATATATACACCCCTCCACACACACAACACCTATGCACATATACATAAATCTTCAGGGTACAATAATTTAAGAAGCCTCAATGTATCTGCTTAAGAGAGAGAAAATAAAGCTCTTGAGACCTCATGTCATCAAGCAAGATGGTAAATAAACAACAAACAAGCTACAGTACTTGTAAATGAAAGTATGCGGCAAAGGTGGTTGAGACGACTGCATAAACACAAATGCAAATGAGATTGAGAGAAACAACAGCAGTCCGGGGAGAATTGTGTGTGTGTGTGTGTGTGTGTGTGTTGGCAGAGGTCACAGGAAGGCTGATGAGGGATGATGCCAGAGGTAGCCATTTGTTTTCCATCCATCTTTGAATGCATTAACGAGCAGGCAGTTTTTCATTGATTAGCAGAGCGGAAGGCTTCAAAGTCTGCACCAGGCCAAATTGATCCGTAGTTCATCTCGCTAATCATTGACTTTTAGCCTTTCATGTGTCAGTATCATTTCTCTGCTCTGGCAGTTTGAGCGGCTGCCCATCTAACCTCAGAACTATATTCTTCTCGGAGAAGCTGAAGTCAAAGCAAAAAAACAAAAACAAAACAAAAACGTTTTCTTCCTTCTGGAGAGATTAAGTTTTAACTGTTCCATTAATTGACCTAAGACAGGAATGTCAGTACATGAATTGATTGAAACCAATGATTGATGAGGATAAAAGCATCTCAACTGAAGTGGCTGGCTCCTAACAGCTGAGTGCCACATAGATTACGCAGGCGTGCCGCACAGAAACAAAGCTTTGATTAACTTTGACAGCCCAGAAGCAGACTTGAGTAGAATTTAATGTCAGAAAGTAATGAGAGACCTTTATAGAGCCTATTAGCACCCCTGTGAAAGCACAGGTAAATATGCCTCTTTTCAGTATGGATTTTTAAGGAGGCATCATGGCATAACATGAGAAATGAACACTTAAAATACAGGTTTTTATTGACATTATGTTAATAAGAATCGAAACTGATAGGGGTGCTCTGATCAGGATTTTTGAGGCAGATCACCGATCGCTGACCACAGAAAGCACTATCTACCGATCCGATCACCAATCCCGTTCTTTTTAAAGCATTCTTTTTATCATGTAGAATTATCTATAGTGATCCTGTCAAGATTTTTAGACATTTATTCAGGGCCTGAATTTCATTTTTGAAATTTAATTCCCCTCTTAGGTGACTCTTGTGATAGATTAAAAAAAATTATAATTTGAGGGGTGGAAGGTCCTTTTTTATATACACACACACAAACACACACACACACACACACACACACATATTTGTCTCACCTAAATGTTTGATCATGCACTGCATTTTTGTTTTTACAACCATGCATATGTTGCACAACAGCTTACACACAGCACAAGCTTGATTTTGTGAGCTGTATTTGAGGTGGCCTTTTACACCAGGTTCACACATACATCTTTTGCAGTGCGTATGAAATCCATGTGCGCTACGTAAGCAAGGAAATAAATCTTTTTCAAATAAATAAAATAAATTTCCTTGTTCATCTAAAAGTGCTATTTTCCTTTAAACCTAGCCAAAAAGCTATAGCATATGTGTTTACTGTGAAACACAGCAGAATTAAATTATATGCATTTATGGTGTAATTACTACATTTTCATGTCAATCCATGTTCATATTTAATGCAAACAATGCACCGGTACCTTAATTCAACGCTTGCAGTGCAGCAAAAATAGACTTGGTGTAGAGAACTATCTCTGAACTGCTGCAGATGCACTGCTCTTAAACACACTGACGGACCACAACCATGTGCGATGTGAATGCTTTCCGTTGACACAAGCGCGGAAAAAATACGCACCCCATACGCACTACAAACGGAGTGTGTGTGAACCTAGAATTATGTGCGCTGTGAGTGTGCATGAGTGTACGTTCTACAGGAGAGCGCGTGATCGCTGAATGGTTTAAATACTGGCAAGAATGAAAAAGTAATGTAATTTATAAACTTTAGTGACGATGCAACACAGCCTCAATTTTGCAAGTGACAATTCCTGTGTCAACTGTGCAGCATGCAGTTTCCTTATAGTGCCTTCCACCTTCAGCATTTTAATTATTTTACCCACGCCAGACAGAGACTAAGACGGTCATGCTAAACCTCTCACGGCAGTGTCATCAGCTTGAGATCGATTTTTGAGATCGGCTTTTATAGAGATCGCCTATCCTACATTCAAATACGTTTATCGGCTGATAGTATTGGGTAGCTGATCAATCGGAGCACCCGTAGAAACTGAGTCTTGGTTCCCCACATATGTTGGCTGCTCTTCATGGACATTTATTGTCAGCGTGAAGGAGCAAAACAGGGCAAATCTTCTTTGTATGCAATTACAAACACTGAAATTTTGTTCTCAGTGATATTTTTGAAACTCGTGAATTTGAAATAATTCTATACAATTATTGTAATTGTCATTTATCTGTAAATCATTAATATTAATATTTACTAGATAAAAAAAATCTATAATGCATTGTCCTACATTTTCAAAGTGTGAAAGCTGTAAGAACTAAAATTCCAAAGTTGTCGAAGATAAACATCTAAAAAAAAAAAAGTAAATAGCTATGATGTCTCTGAGGACATTATTGGCTGAATTATCATGAAACGGAGGCTACATCAAACCACCTAGATGCTGTCTAGAAAAGTTTGTCCCCCAAAACTGTCTGATCAAGGAGGAGGACTCTTGGGAGCAGCTTCAGAGAGGCCAACAGTCACTTTGTAGGAGCTACAGAGTTCAGAAGGTCAGAAGAACAGAGTTTAAGAGTGAAAAGATATTTGAGGCAAGTAAATTACATGCATATAATTCATATATATTCATATACCCTATATATATAAGCTACAATTAATATGATTATTTATTTATCATTAACTGGCAAACTCTTCGAAATCCGTTAAAGCACTGATAGACATTTTCTGTACCACTAAAACTAATGTTCCTCATAGTTGAACCTCATGCTCAGCACAATACTGCCACTTAACCAAACAGGATTCCTTATAGAAATATACAAAAGCAAAAAGGTGATCTGTGGGAGTACCGGGGCCAGATCTAGTTTATTTATAGTATAAAAATAAACACCTGACCATAACATCAATACCTTTCACATAGGATGTATAAATTTAATGTTCACCAGCCATCCATGATGTTTGCTTTTCTAGGGAAGATTCCCTTAAAATGATGGGGCATACACCCATGAAAAACACTACAGCACTCCTAAGCTCATTTTTTGTAAAAAAATAAAATTAAAAATTAAAATTCAGACAGAGAAATAGCCCCAAAAGGCAGGCAGAGGATTTTGACACCGACCTGAGCATCATTCAGTGGGGTCTTTATCACAGATGATTCGCGCCGCATGGGGGAAATCTGCTGCCACAGATAGCAGCTTTGCGTCCATGACATCTATACACAGGTGAACTCCTGAACCTACCATTGCATTTGTGTGTTTATGCACGTGTGCTTGCATAGAATGTCTTGCATAATTGAGAGAGGAGTTTCTGGCCAACCCAAAGGGGTTTAGAAAATGAGCTTCTTTTTAACGAGAAAGGAACAGCTATAATTCCTTTCTCCTGGAGAAAGACAGTAGAAAGACTGACATTAATCATAAACATCTGGGGCATGTCTAATACATTAATCACAGGTTTCTTTACACTTCTTTCTGTTATGCATGTAGTGAACACTTCAACACGTGAGAGTCTCTGAGCATTGAGAACAGATTCAAAGCTGTGGGAGAATTAGGCGTTCCTTAGCAACATGCCAAAGACCCGATTGTTAACAAGGACTTTGTTAAGGAAACAAGTTAGAGAAAAACCACTGCAGTTCACCTTGGGTTTCTGTACATGAGAAACACAGAGGCCTTTTCATGATCATTATATCATGTTTCAAATCCTCATGTGTTCAATCTGCACATAATTGAGGGTTTGATGATTGCACAGCATGGTTTCTTACGCAAAAGAAATACCAGGTGGGTTTTAATTTCATCCTTTTTTTTCGGCAAGGAGTGACGCGGGGATGTGTGGGATAAACCTCAGTTTTCCACAATGGCAAATTGAGACAGAGCTGGAGAAGGTAAGGTGAGCTGGAACAAATAGAGCAGATAGGAAAATGAGAAAAACGATTGGCAATTAAAAAGCTTCTGAACAGTGGAGTCAGTCTTCTATCAGGCCTGTCACTGATCCAGACTAGATAAAAAGCAACATTTGAGCTCTCCACACTTCACACCTCTAATACAACCATCCAATCCCTTTCTAATTTTTCTCTAAGGGTGAAAATCTTCTGCAGTATTTAATGTGCATGTTGAGTAAAGTATGCAAATTTTCTATATGCACATGGTAAAAGAAAAAAGTACAAAAACTGTACTTTTAGCTCGTCACTGTGGCAAAACACAGGGTCTGATTTTCTTAATGTTGGAGTAAACTACAAAACGTTTTCTCTGAAAATATATTAAAGGGGTCACGAACTAAGTAACCAAATTTCCCTTCATCATTTGACATATAACAGGTAAATGTACTAAAAAAACATCCTGTAAGTTTTGAAACTCAAAACTTTCTTGTTAGTTCAGGGCCCCAAACAAAAAAAATCGAGTAAGGAGCCACTGGCTCCTATAAGACAAAAATGTGGGCACCAATGATTTTTTAGGGTACCACAGAATAAATGGGTTTTATTTATTTATTTTTTTATTTTTTTTACATTTTAACATTTCAATCATACTGTCATGTGTTTATGTCTCATCTTTTCTTGACCTTATCAGCATTTTAATCCATCTTGTAGATGACCTGGAAACTAAAATTCACTTAAAGTTGGAATTAAATGCATTTTCCAACTTGAAATATACATTCTTGCATTGTTTATTACACAGAATCTGTACCGATATCATGGAGCATATGTATCACTTGGCTAGTGAGTGTAGTTTGGGCTCCTCCTCAATGCATCCTGTAAATGTTCTCATACACTCTTAAATAAAAAGGTGCTTCACGATGCCATAGAAGAACCTTTTTTGTCTAAATGGTTTCATAAAGAACCTTTAACATCTGAAGAACCGTTACATTTCACAAAAGGTACTTTGTGGCGAAAGAATATTCTTCATATTCTAAAAAGGTCAGAAAGAGATGGTTTGACTGAATGATTCTTTGTAAAACCTAATGGTTCTGTGAAGAACCCTTTAAGCACCTTTATTTTTAAGAGTGTATGTCTTTCACACTTTCAGTCTCTTTTTCTTAATTAGTAAAATGCTATTTTATAGGAGTTGAATCATGTAGAAAACAGGTTAAGTAAAAATATTTGTAAAAGTGCAATAACGCATAAATATAGCAAGATGCTCCTCTTTATAGTTATTTTTCTAGCTGACTGATGAGCTTATGCACACCAAATGAGGTGAATGTATATTATGTTGCAATGTTTACCAGCTTTACACATTTTCAGCAGTTTGTAGGCTCTCTTATAAAATAGCCTAATTTTTTATGTTAATTCATGTTTATTATGTACTATAGTAGTAAAGAGAAAGGTATGATAGGTTCACGTGCTGCTTGAACTGAGGCACTAACTAAGAGTGGCAAAAAAGTATTTATTGTTTGAATTTCGTTATTAATTTGGAATCATTTTAAAGCTGATACTTTGTTCATTATAAAGTAACAAAGCACAAAGCTTTTTGCGATTACTGGACGGCAAGTGCACAAGTTCACACATTAACAGAACACCACATAAGATCTTGTTAAGAAGAAGCCATAGGCCTATTAGTAATGATTATAAACAAGAATTGTTAAGGATATTGCCAATATCACACAGATGACAACTTTACCTGTTGTAGTTTGTTCAAGTTGGGCATGAAATAAATGCTGTTTTCCTGCACTTTCTCTTCAAGTCTCCATCATTTCTCTCTCTCATGCTGCTCAACTGAGCTGCGTTTATCAGGTGTGTGTCAGCGCTGCCGTGCGGCAGAGTTGAGGACTGTTATAAATTATTTTTTAAACTAAAATGTAGGTGCGCATCGTCTCCGTTTAAATAGCATTATTTAAACCAGGCTCAGAAAAATGACTTGTTCTGGAATGTGCCACTTTATGACATAACGGTGTGGTTAAGCACCACCTCTGCAGAAGATCAGCGCCTGCTTTTACAACACTGCCTCTTTAGCCCCACCCACTGAGAAATACTAGAGAGACGCAAACACTTCATCAACAGAACCATATAAACAACATTACAAGCTACTGTATAGTAAATGTTTTTTGTTCATTGTCTTTGAATTGTCTTCCTTGTGATCCTAACACTGTATCTATATCTGACGCGAGCGATGTTGCATCATGTCACGAATCAATTTTTCTTTCAGGTCAGAAACAGAGCAAATGTTTGGACTGATGTCAGAAATAGAGCGGGACATCAGTTTACTGTCAGAGATTTGTTGTGTCAATATATGCTCCATCCAGTGTAGAAAAAACCCCCGAATAACGGGTTCTGTTGTAGCATTGCGCTGCTAGCGTCTGGTGTGAACATGGAGTAAAATTTGCAAAGAGCTCCAGATCGCATCATTGAAACACTTTGTTTGTTTGCTTTACTTTGCTACGGATTCATTTTTAAACAAGACCGTATGATGCAGGCTTTTCAGAGAGACTGAAAGTAAACAATGATAGTAGTGTCGAGTCTGATTAGAGTGGATCCAGTGTTGCAACAAACAAGTGAGAGGAAACATGTTTTTACCACTATTGCATTGTCTGTTTAACCATAGGCGGAGAGGGAACCTACTCCAGATTAAGGTTAACATCATAAACCCGTATTTTTAGGCAAGAACCAGACATGGGTGTCATGTAGGCTAATAAAATGTGTTTAATGGGGCTGAATTTGTATTTAATGTGATTACATTTTAATTAAAGGCACAATATGTAATTTTTCTGCTTTAAAAATAGCAGATATCACTATATCTATGTTATATATTTTTTGTTTGTTGTGTACTTACATTATCCCAACAGTTTCCACGAACTTTAAAATCCGGAGAAAATTACAGTTTAATTAGAAGACACGGCACGTTTCTTTATTTCCGTTTTGTCGCCCGTCTATGGCATCATATAAACTTTGACCCCTCTAGTTTATCTAACTTCCTGCGGAACCGCCAAATACAAAGGTGAACCGAAGCAAAGACGAGACGAAGAAGAAAAAGTAGTAGCTAGCCTTGGTCGAGACTATTATATTTTATATTTATATTGTTTATATTCGTATTTATACCTCAATCAATAACTTAGTTATGGATCATGATTATGCTTTGCCTGCACGTTCTGTGAAGCGCAAACGTACGGGTGAAATAAATGACCTGAGAAGGTTTTGGGACGAAGAAGAAACGAGACACGGGTAAATATTGGAGTTGCATTTCCAAGATAGAGAGAGCTTCGTGACAAGCTGAAACTACAGAGAGATGCTTGCATTCTAATTAACAGGTATGCATCCATTCAGCTAACTATATCTATCCGTATATTTTGTGAAACGATGATGTCTTGTGTAAAACGCAGACGGACTAGCTCTCATGTAGAGTATAATGTAAATCTACATGTGTTCTATATCTAGCTGGATAAAGTAGCTTCAAATGCAGTTCACTATCTTGTTCGATATCATAGTATAAACGTAGCCTAATTATAATTATTAACGAAAGGCAACCGTGTTTTTTTTAACATATATTACCACTAGCTAGATGGAATATTGATTTGATAGGGGTCTGATAATTCATATATCTCTCCGTTCGAAAATACGTGATAGTCAAAATAATAAGGCTGGTGACACACTGGCTGCGTGGCGTCTCTGCTGCGTGCCAGAAGCGTGGCGGCTGCTGCTGCTGTAGGTGACATAGAGGGAGGCCGCTGACAGACCAGGCTCTTGTCTTCATGACAACAATATCTATACTTCATGTTGAACATAAATATAAAGCCTACTGATAAAGGACACCGTCAACACTATTGACGGCAAAATAGACTTATGTTTGACAGGTGCAATATTTGAAAATCGACAATTATTTATTTATTTTTTAAATTACATTTGTATCTGAATTTATGTCAACCTATAGACTTTCAAACATCAAAATGTCATGAATTAATATGTATTTGTGTACAAAATTACATATAAACATTTTCCTATTATATTTTGCCTGGAAACGCTTCCAACACGCGTGCGTGTCGCGTGAAAAATAGGCGTCGGTTCTATTTCTAGCATGCACACGTTTTCCGCCTCACACAGGCAGTCTGCAAGCTCTAACCTATTAACATGGGAGCCGAATTAAAAACTGACACGCCACGCAGCTGAGACGCTTGCGCCACACATCCAGTGTGTCGCTGGCCTCAGTTAAAATGAGAATCAGAATCAGAAAGAGCTTTATTGCCAAGTATGCTTGCTCATACAAGGAATTTGTTTTAGTGACATAAGCTTCCAGTAAACAGAGACAACAACACACAAACAAAAAAAAAAAAAAAAGAAGAAAAAAAAAAATAAAAAAATAAAATAAATTTACAGGAGAATTACAAATTGGCAAATAAATAAGTGTATAAACAATTGTGCTACAAATGATAATGGAATAGGATTGAGTGAGATGCAGGAATGTTCTAGGATGGAGGGGTAACAAATAAAATATAAGGATATTGCACATTTTTGCATAAGCATAAGTTTAAGTGGGAAACATTTAACTGTTCATGAGGTAGATTGCCTGGGGGAAGAAACTATTCTTGTGCCTTGCTGTTCTTGTATTTGCGGCTCTGAGGCGCCGGCCAGATGGCAAAAGTTCAAAGATGGGGTGACTTGGATGTGAGGGATCCAGAGTGATTTTCTGAGTCCTTTTCCTCACTCTGGATGTGTACAGTTCTTGGAGGGTGGGCAGGGGAGCACCAATAATCCTTTCAGCAGTCCGAACAGTTCTCTGTAGTCTTCTGATATCTGATTTTGTAGCTGAACCAAACCAGACAGTAATTGAAGTACACAGGACTGACTCAATGACGGCTGAGTAGAACTGTTTCAGCAGCTCCTGTGGCAGGTTAAACTTCCTCAGCTGGCGAAGGAAGTACAACCTTTGTTGGGCTTTTTTCACAATGTAGCCAATGTGATTGTCCCACTTCAGGTCCTGAGAGATGGTGGTTCCCAGGAATCTGAATGACTCCACTGCAGCCACAGTGCTGTTCATGATGGTGAGTGGGGAAAGTGCAGGGGGGTTTCTCCTAAAGTCCACAGTCATCTCCACTGTTTTGAGCGTGTTCAGCTCCAGGTTGTTAAGACTGCACCAGACAGCCAGCTGCTCAACCTCCTGTCTGTAAGCAGACTCGTCACCGTCCTGGATGAGGCCGATGACTGTAGTGTCGTCTGAAAACTTCAGGAGCTTGACAGAGGGGTCTTTAGAGGTGCAGTCGTTGGTGTACAGGGAGAAGAGCAGAGGGGAGAGAACACATCCCTGAGGGGCACCAGTGTTGGTGGAGCAGCTGTTTGACATGAATTTCCCCAGTCTCACTAACTGTTGCCTATCTGTCAGAAAGCTGGTGATCCACTGACAGATAGAGCTAGGAACAGAGAGCTGGGTCAGTTTGGTCTGGAGGGTTGTTGGGATGATGGTGTTGAAAGCCGAACTAAAGTCCACAAACAGGATCCTCACATAAGTCCCCGTTTTGTCCAGATGTTGCAGGATGAAGTGCAATGCCATGTTGATTGCATCATCCACGGACCTGTTTGCTCGGTACGCAAACTGCAGGGGGTCCAGTAAGGGTCCAGTGATGTCCTTCAGATAAGCCAGAACCAGTTTTTCAAATGACTTCATGACGACAGACGTTAGAGCCACAGGTCTGTAGTCGTTAAGTCCTGTTATCTTGGGTTTCTTTGGAATGGGGATTATGGTGGAGCGTTTGAAGCAGGAAGGCACTTCACACAACTCCAGAGATCTGTTGAAGATCTGTGTAAAGATGGGGGCCAGCTGGTCAGCACAGATTTTCAGACAGGCTGGTGTAACGCCATCTGGGCCTGGTGCTTTTCTTCTTTTGTTTTTCTTGAAGACCTGGCGCACATCATCTTCACAGATTTGAAGAGCAGGAGGTATGGAGAGGGGGATTGCAGGAGGTGTTAATGGTTGTGTAGGGAGATGGTCAGAGTGGGTGTTGGGGGTTTCAAATCTACAATAAAACTCATTCAGGTCGTTAGCAAGTCGTTGATTAGCCTCAGTGCAAGGGGATGGTGTCTTGTAGTTTGTGCTGACTCTCAGTCCTCTCCAAACTGAAGTAGAGTCAGTAAACTGGTCTTCCAACTTTTTAGCGTAGGTCTTTTTAGACGCTCTAATCTCTTTGTTCAGCGTGTTCCTGGCCTGATTGTACAAGACCCTGTCCCCATTTCTGTAGGCATCCTCTTTGGCCTGACGAAGGTGTCTGAGTTTTACTGTAAACCATGGCTTATCATTGTTGAATGTTAAATAAGTCCTGGTAGGAATGCATATATCCTCACAGAAACTAATATAGGATGTTACAGTCTCTGTGAGTTCGTCCAGATCGGTGGTAGCAGCTTCAAAAACGCTCCAGTCTGTGATGTCAAAACAAGATTGTAAATCCTGCTCTGTTTCGCTGGTCCATCTCTTCACAGTCTTTACTACAGGTTTAGCAGATTTAAGTTTCTGCTTGTAGGTCGGTATAAGATGAACCAGACAGTGATCAGAACGTCCCAAAGCTGCTCGTGGAACAGAGTGATATGCATCCTTTATTGTGGTGTAACAGTGATCCAGTATATTACTGTCTCTGGTGGGACAGGTAACATGCTGTCTGTATTTTGGCAGTTCACAGGAGAGATTGGCTTTATTAAAGTCCCCAAGAATGATTAAAACAGAGTCCGGGTGTTGTTGTTCTGTGTCTGTGATCTGATCAGCGAGTTTCTGTAAAGCTGATCTCACATGTGCTTGAGGTGGAATGTAAACACTAACCAGAATGAGCGAGTGAAACTCCCGCGGCGAATAGAACGGCTTGCAGTTGATAAACTGCGTTTCTAGATCAGGACAGCACATCTTCTTTAACACAGTTACATCTGTACACCACCGTTCATTGATGTAAAAGCATGTCCCGCCGCCGCGCGATTTCCCCGTTGATTCTGCTTCGCGGTCCGCTCTGAACAGCTGAAAGCCTGGCAGATGGAGTGCGCTGTCCGGTATGGCGTCATTCAGCCAGGTTTCCGTGAAACACAGAGCAGCAGAGTGAGAGAAATCCTTATTTGTCCGAGAGAGCAGAAGGAGTTCGTCCGTTTTGTTGGGTAGAGAGCGTAGATTTGCCAGATGGATGCTAGGCAACGGCGTTCGAAATCCGCGCTTTCTGAGTCTGACGAGCGCTCCCGCTCGTTTTCCCCGCCTGCGCGTCCTGAAGCGCTTGATCAGCGCCGCTGCTCCTCCGATAACAATGTTCAGTAAAACGTCTGTATAATAGAAATCCGGAAAAATATCATGTGGATATTGATAGTGATATTGATTGATTGATTGATTGATATTGATAGTGAGGAATGTGGGGAGCGACAGAGCGCGTGTTCCAATGAACAACAACTCCCATGTGCCTACGCTCTTTCACGACGTCATCAAAGTACGTCTCATGTTATTGTTTTGATTGAGTGACCCCTGGTGGCCATAAATTCCATACTGCACGTTTAAGCTAATTATATAACGTTTCCTTATTCAAATAGCAAATAAATTATATATAGAAAGTGACATGATCACTAACTTGTTTGGCGATCTATCGATCTATAAAATGAAATACGGTGCAAGATGAGGAGATATTAATTTAATGCCACAATCAACACAGTCTATTCATTTTCACTTCGTTACAACAGACATAATATATTTAATTTGTTTGTGCAGGGGCATTTTTGTCCTATTTAGTGGCATTTTTGAACCAAGTCCCAGTGGCCAGGGGAAGGCTAAGCCTTCCCAAGCCTTACACACTTATGGTTTAACCCAAATTATCCATCTTGTTTTCAGAGTACAACACAGCAGCATCTGTTATTTTAATAAGCAAAACTAGCCAATCACAGCAGTGACCGTTTACTTGTGAATCTTGAATGCGTTCTGCCTATAAAAACAGACCATTCTGCAGAAAGTAGTGTTGGGCATTTTTCAGATCGTCATATAGTCAGCCCATGAGATCGACGATCAGGGGCGCTCCACAAGATCCCGGGCCCTATGCATAGGCAGTCCTAATGGGCCCCCCTCCCCTTGAAAATATATATTCCAGACTTTTCAAGGGCCCTCTCTTCCTTTGGGGCCCTGGTAATCAGTACTGGTTTTACCCCCAGTCCAGCGCCCCTGTCGACGATACACGATAGTATCGTGCATGGGTGGAGCAAAAGAGAAACTCTTTGTTCTTGTCATAGCATAACTATTTGGTGTTTTAAACCGAGCAGGTGTGCGAGAGAGAGCCTATGGAATCACCAGTAATCGAAAAAATATACTTTCAAACATACTGATAAACTAATGTTAAATATAAAAATACTGTATTTTAAATGGCTAGTTCATATATTGTCGGGCGCAAATGTCATATCGCGCGTCCGGTGACAAATCTGCTGCATCTGTGCACGGAAGTTATCAGTCTAAATGTTCTGCAAAATCAGTCAACGGTGAAAATCAAGTCGATTTCATTTAAAGTCCAGCAGTTTAATTTAATTTTATTATATTTTATTTTATTTTATTATAACAAGTTTATTTTGCATGCATCACATTATAGTGCGGTGTGCATGAAAATAATAAAAAGGTGGTAAAGCGAACTTATCCACAGTGGTTCTCATGTAGTCCTTCTACGTCACCACATAGTGTGCGTTATAAGTTAAGTGATCAGTCTTTAAAGAGAAGGACTATGTGAGAACCACTATGGATGATAAGTTCGCTCTTTCGCCTTGTTATTATTTTGTCTTTATTTGTAAGCCATGAAAGAGTTAATACACGCGTTGCCGTGTAGCAGCCATTAAATGTGTGGGACACCAACTCCTCGTTTTCTATCCCTTTCATTTCATGGATTTAAAGAGTTATCCAAGTCAAAGCGGACAACTTCAGCAACTACAAGCTCTAATCCTCCTGCGCTCGCTGTGTGTGTGTGAGAGAGAGAGAAATGCGGTGCTGAAGTGAAATTGCTGGGCAGTAACACACAGTGTATCCTGTGCAGTATCCATTGAGCCATAAGCTAGCATCCGTTTCCACAATGAAAAACATCTTAAATTTCTTTTAGATTCATTTGTGTCTGATTAATAATTTCATAACCATTTGCACAGTGTGTGAGACAGCATCAACTAACTTAATAACGCTGTGGAGAAGGTCAGAAAGATACAGAGAAGATTGGTTTTTGTGCTTCCACTTTGTTCATTATAGTCACCATGCATCACCTCACCGTCAGCAATGCATCGTGCTCTAGCTAACAGGATTTCAGTCAGACCTCACGACAGCAATCATCGGTAAGATCTTACACAATTAATCCCTCTGCCAAGAGCGTTTGTTTAACCTTGGGTCATATGAGTTTCCCCATCAACTTGCTACTTTTCCGCATCCATCTTCATGACCGAGAGTCACACACGCCATGCCAGGATCCGACAGCGAAAAGGGATTGACTTTCATTTCACTGCACTGTACTTATGGAAAATTTGGCAAATAAATCAGACAATTTGAAAAACAAATAACTGAAAAGAACGCACTTGGATCTCCTCCGTATGACTGCCTGGGGATGTTGAGCAGAAGTAAAATGGAGGAGGGTAATTGGTTGGAGGTGACACAATAAGTGATGAGAGAGCAGCTGAAGCCTAGAGTCTGACTCAAGCCAAAGTGCAGCACACTCAGGAACAGCTCTGGCTCAGCCAAGCCTGAGCCAACGGCTAGATTTGCACCAGTGGGGTGGAATGATGCGGGAAGACGAAAGGAGGGGTCGGGCTGTGGCATTCAACAGAGAGCTGTGAGTAACGGACAGTCAAAAGCATTTAGAGACAACGGCTGGAAGATAAGCTTAACTAAAAAAGGGATGGTAGGACGAGGGATGAAAGAGAAAAGGCGAGGCAGAGAAGCTAGTGGGCTGTAATGGCTCTGCTAATCTCTTTGTCCTCTTGAGTGATCCAGTGCCAAATCCCTATCCTCTCATAGTCTCCGAACACGGAGGCTTCATTTTAGACATTCCTCACTCTTTGGTCGCATCCGTTTCTCTAACAACAGCTTTGGGAAGCCATTCTCTCTTTTCATTTGCTCCCTTGGCCACCCCTTTTGTTCCATATTCCCAGGTCAAGACAAAAAAATAAAATAAAAAATAAACAGGGTGAAGAACCTTTAAAAAAAAAAAAAAAGAAGGTATTTACTGAGGCACAACTTTTTGTCTGGCACAGGTTCTCAAGCTTTGTTTGCATAATTAATAATAAAAAAAAAACATGATCTACATTATTCCATTAACCCCCCACTAGTCTTGCTAGATGAAAAATATTATTTTGATCATAATTTTGAACATCTGGAAAGAATTAGTCACGTATCCAAGATACGCCCTTCTGAAAGACTTCTGGCACAGAGTGGCTCTACAGCAGGGCTTGAAAAAGCACACAGTCGCCCACACTCTCACACTTTCACTCATATAATTCAGCTTACGGTCAGTGCTCCCTTTCTGGAATGCAACCCTGACAACACAGCCATAGCGTATCTCACTTCTGTTTGCCTATAAAACTGGGTAAACAGAGTAAGAAGGAAGCAATGCAAAACAAAACAAAATGAGAAACCTAAACCCTTTCAGTAGTACCAGAACAACAAAAGGAGTTTGTTATAGGTGAAGCCTGTTAAAAACTACAGGCTAAAATGAAATACAATTAAATAAAACCACCTAAATATACAGGATTTAGGCCAAAACAGATCATCAAAACAGATTTTAAAATTAGCTGGCTAATCAGTTACCATATGCTAAAATAACATGATAATCAATTGGTATGCTAATCTAAAACAGAAAGACAAATGTATAATTTGATCATGTATTAGGGCTGCATGATTACAAACAAAAATCATAATTGCTGATTATTCCCTTGAAATAGTAATTGTGATTATTAATAACGATTATCACAATTAACAATGAATGAATAATAGTATTAAGCCTCAAATGTGAACTATACATTTGATTGGTTTCGAAAATATGCATGGTATTATAATGTTATAATAAAACTAAAATTAAAACAATGGGAAAACCCCTTAACCTCTAGAAAAAAAAAAAATGCATCTTAAGCATGCAGAATACCATGAGTGGACTCTGAACGATTAATTTCCGCTTTGAATGATTGCATAATTGTGGCATACGTAATTGTAATCACAATTAGATATTCTATTGATTGCATAGCCCTACCATTTATAATATATGATATAAAATAAATACAATTAAATTAAACTGATAGAATCTCTCTGCAATCAAAGTGGGATCAAATTTGGCATGACATCAGAATACAGAAGGAGCAATGGCCCTGCAGGAGTTGTTTGAATGCGAAAATGAGGGAGTAATGCACAGTGTAAACTGCATAAAATGTCAAGCAACTTCAGGCTATTGCTATCCAGGGTTTACGGGGGCAAAAGCCCTTTTGGATGTACATCAACAACGGCACACACTGGAAACACTGTTTTCTGGCTGCGAGTCAACAATGTGGTCTCTCCAGGGAGAGGCGCTGGGAGCCTTTGCCAAGTGATCAGTTCATGCAGGGTCTCCAGGCTGTGGCCATGTGCAGGGCAGGAAAGACATGTGTTTGACTTCCCCTTGTCACTGCACTTGCTCCTTGTGTCCTGTTTGCTTCTTCTACCACTGAAAGTCCAGCTGTTAACAGATCAAATATCAGGCCTGGGGACCAGCCTGCCTGAAAGACAGTCACACAGAGGGCTTGATAGTGACGGTGGGCCTTCACGGACACTTTAACAGCCTGGGATGAGTGAATGCTCAGTTCACATGTTATGTCTGTCACATCCTTATCTCGTCTTAATGCGCAGCCACTCAGAAGTGATTAAATCGGCAATAGACTTTCTGATTGCATGTGTGTGAGTGAGTGGCCACATAAAGTCACACCAGTGAGCGAGCTGCCTCTCTAACGCATGCTTCAGGAAAAGTAAGGACATGCTGTCATGGAAACCCTTGATTTACAGCACGGCTTGTATTGTGCAGTCAGATGAAGGCTGTGTAATATATCCAGTGACTTAAGGCGCAGTGCATGAGAGACGCATACACACAGAGCTCAGGGCTCAATGCATTCTATCCTGTTCTGCCTTGACCGGTTTAAGACAGTTATATTTTTCACAATACTATATTTATGAAGTCTTATGCACCACATTCATAGACTTATAATGATGAACCAGTCATGTAGCCATCCATCTCATCGCTAAAACATTACTTCCACTCATCAAGATCCACTCAGCACCTGCAGTACACTTCACAAATGCTAAAAGCAACTGGCATTTCATGGCCTATTGACTAATGTATTGCAGTGCTGTTGCATGAATGCATGTGATGCACGTCTGAAGTGTTCAGGAAAGATGTCTGGGAGAGTGATCAACCTTCTGCACGTTACGGCATCATAGAGATGGTGCTGTGAAATTCTCTAAGAATCAATATGAGCAGTAAAAGCACAAACTTAATTACAACCCGAATTCCGGAAAAGTTGGGACGTTTTTTAAATTTTAATAAAATGAAAACTAAAAGACTTTCAAATCACATGAGCCAATATTTTATTCACAATAGAACATAGATAACATAGCAAATGTTTAAACTGAAAAGTTTACAATTTTATGCACAAAATGAGCTCATTTCAATTTTGATTTCTGCTACAGGTCTCAAAATAGTTGGGACGGGGCATGTTTACCATGGTGTAGCATCTCCTTTTCTTTTCAAAACAGTTTGAAGACGTCTGGGCATTGAGGCTATGAGTTGCTGGAGTTTTGCTGTTGGAATTTGGTCCCATTCTTGCCTTATATAGATTTCCAGCTGCTGAAGAGTTCGTGGTCGTCTTTGACGTATTTTTCTTTTAATGATGCGCCAAATGTTCTCTATAGGTGAAAGATCTGGACTGCAGGCAGGCCAGGTTAGCACCCGGACTCTTCTACGACGAAGCCATGCTGTTGTTATAGCTGCAGTATGTGGTTTTGCATTGTCCTGCTGAAATAAACAAGGCCTTCCCTGAAATAGACGTTGTTTGGAGGGAAGCATATGTTGCTCTAAAACCTTTATATACCTTTCAGCATTCACAGAGCCTTCCAAAACATGCAAGCTGCCCATACCGTATGCACTTATGCACCCCCATACCATCAGAGATGCTGGCTTTTGAACTGAATGCTGATAACATGCTGGAAGGTCTCCCTCCTCTTTAGCCCGGAGGACACGGCGTCCGTGATTTCCAACAAGAATGTCAAATTTGGACTCGTCTGACCATAAAACACTATTCCACTTTGAAATAGTCCATTTTAAATGAGCCTTGGCCCACAGGACACGACGGCGCTTCTGGACCATGTTCACATATGGCTTCCTTTTTGCATGATAGAGCTTTAGTTGGCATCTGCTGATGGCACGGCGGATTGTGTTTACCGACAGTGGTTTCTAAAAGTATTCCTGGGCCCATTTAGTAATGTCATTGACACAATCATGCCGATGAGTGATGTAGTGTCGTCTGAGAGCCCGAAGACCACGGGCATCCAATAAAGGTCTCCGGCCTTGTCCCTTACGCACAGAGATTTCTCCAATTTCTCTGAATCTTTTGATGATGTTATGCACTGTAGATGATGAGATTTGCAAAGCCTTTGCAATTTGACGTTGAGGAACATTGTTTTTAAAGTTTTCCACAATTTTTTTACGCAGTCTTTCACAGATTGGAGAGCCTCTGCCCATCTTTACTTCTGAGAGACTCTGCTTCTCTAAGACAAAGCTTTTATAGCTAATCATGTTACAGACCTGATATCAATTAACTTAATTAATCACTAGATGTTCTCCCAGCTGAATCTTTTCAAAACTGCTTGCTTTTTTAGCCATTTGTTGCCCCCCATGCCAACTTTTTTGAGACCTGTAGCAGGCATTAAATTTTAAATGAGCTAATTAAGTGAATAAAAGTGTAAAATTTCTCAGTTTAAACATTTGCTATGTTATCTATGTTCTATTGTGAATAAAATATTGGCTCATGTGATTTGAAAGTCTTTTAGTTTTCATTTTATTAAAATTTAAAAAACGTCCCAACTTTTCCGGAATTCGGGTTGTATATCACCAAGGCTAAATGTATTTGATCAAAAATACAGTATTGTGAAATATTACTATTTAAATCTACTGTTTTCTATTTTAATAATACATTTTAAAATGCTATTTATTTATGTGATGGCAAAGCTGAATTTTTAACAGTCATTACTTCAGTCTTCAGTGTCACATGTTCCTTGAAATGCTCAAGAAACTTTTTTTGTTATTTTCAATGCTGCAAACAGTTGCACTGCTTAATATTTTTGTATAAAAAGAATATACATTTTTATTTTATTTCTCAGATGAAAGTTTAAAAATCAGCATTTATTTATAAATGTCGTTATGGTCACTTTTGATAAAGAGAAACACAGAGAGAAAAGAGAATAAAAAAAGAAAGAGTTATACTGGGGCATCTTTGGTTCTACTGTATTCCAGCCCATTGCCATTCAATTTCAGCAGCCCACTACGAAGGTATGTTTGATTAGTGGCAGATTGGATTTAGATTTTCAGAATATTGCCTCCTAATTGCCTGTTTAGATTTCTAATCATAGATTAATGGCATACAACAAAAGAGCTTGTGGATAATAAACCAATAGCTGAAGCGTAGCTAATTCATTCCCCCACTTGCTATGGAGAAAGAATACTCTTTCATTACACAAAACAAAGGGCATTATTGTGCGTGACTAGCTTTCATAACAATCAACGAGTTTCTGATGAGTGTTGCACAAACCATGACCTGTAAAACACAGTCTTTATGGAAGTATCACTTAATCTAGTTTCAAATTATTGTTTAAGCCGCAGCTCACAGATTTTACAGGACAACTACCTAAATATTTCTTCATTAATTTGTGTAAAAACAGAACCAAATCTGAAGTGAGACAGGCCAGTATTGTTGGTCTAGTCATTCAATCTGAAAATATCTTATAAAGCTTTTTGTCATGTAGAAATTAAGTGTGAAAAAAATTAATAATAATGAATAAACCTACAGTCAAACAAGAAAATGTTTAATTAAATTAAATATTAAATGTTATAAACTGATTGAATTGCTACTCAACTCAATTCAACAGACTTTATTTTAAAGCACTTTCAAAAAACACAATGGGCAGGAAAGTGCTGTATATGAAAGAGAAAAACCAAAAACAAATACATACAATCCATATACAGTACATACAAATTACAACACATTATTAAAAGTTTTTAACATTCTCTGAAAAGACCATAGAGTAGGAGATGTTTTTAAGGACAGGGGAAGCTCATTCCATAGTCTAGGGGCCACGGAAAAAGCTCCATCTCCTCTACATTTCAAGCGTGATCGAGGAATCGTCAGGCACAGTTGATCCTAAGAGCGAAGAGATTTCAAAAGGTTGATGTAGACAAATTAAATCGGAAACATACTCTGGTGCCAAGCCATGGAGAGATTTGTAAACATATAACAACACTTTATATTGAATTCTGTACTGAATCGGTAACCAATGTAGTGAAATCAGAACAGGAGTAATATGGTCTCTCTTTTTAGTACCAGTTAAAAGCCTAGCAGCTGAGTTCTGAACCAGCTGCAGGCGAGAGAGAGAAGCCCGACTCACACCCAGATACAAAGCATTGCAATAAACCAGATGAGAAGACACAAAGGCATAACCAACATTCTCCAAATCACAGAAAGATAGGATAGACTTCAACTTGGCTATATATCTAAGATAAAAGAAACTATTTTTAACAACAGAATTAATTTGGCGATCAAATTTAATCTCTGAGTCAAAAATAAAGCCAAGACTGTTCAAAGAGGAATGTTTTTTTTTCTCCCAGGGAGCAATAACAGATTGTCATTAGCATCCATACCACATCCTTTCAGACTCAAGAGAAGATTGCTCCCTATATTTTTAAAGGGAAATAAATTTGAGAATCATCAGCATACAGATGGTAATTTATACCGTGCTTATCAAAAATCATTCCCAATGGAAGCAAATAAAGGAAAAATAAAAAGGGTCCCAAAATCAAGCCCTGAGGAACCCCACACCTCAACGGTACAACAAATGAGTAGTAGTTTCCCAAACTGACTAAAATAGTTCTACCCTTAAGATATGATGAACACCAGTCCAAGGCTAGACCTTGGATACCCACTTGTTCTCTGAGACGATCTATGAGGATATCATGATCAACCATGTCGAAGGCTGCACTGAACTCAAACAGTACAAGAACAACAGGACTACCTAAATCTACATCTAATAGAATATCATGTGAAACCCTAAATGAAGCAGACTCTGTGTACTACGACCAATTCTGAATCCTGACTGAAATCTATCAAAAATATTATTACTAACTAAAAATAATCATTAAATTGTACAAATACAATGTTCTCTAGTATCTTTGAAATATCTTTCAAAATAGGATCTGTATCTTTCAAAATAGGATGAAAATTACTAATTTATATATATTTTTTATTTTAGCATTTAATTGTTATTTGGGACTTAATTATCTAGACATAATATGCTGTCTGTGTGAAAAAATAAATATCTTTGATAAACTTGTTGTGCAAGCAACTTAAGCTGATTTGAATTATTTTTAGGGTCAGAACAGCCATTATCTGATGTTCTCATAAGCAGATCTCCAAGAGATATCACAGCTGCCCACAGCCAGCCAGATCAAACTCCCATTACTACAGAAAGGAAGTGGCATTACTGAGAAAGGCGGCTTGTTTGTGTGAGTGTATCTGTGCATACATCCACGTTTGCGTCATGTCCAGAGATATCCAGCATGCTTCATCTAATTACAGCTGGATTCCTGGATGTGTGACCCAAACAGTTCTACCACACAGCTGCCAAAACCATTTAGATTCACTTGTACACCTCTCCATTCATCAGCCAAGTAAAAATAAAACATCCAACATCTGATTCTTTTTTTTTTAATAAACTGCCAAATCTGAGTTTTTAAAGCAGCAGCACTAAATTCCCCGGGAACACATGATAGGTAAAAATTGATAGCCTGAATGCACTGTAAGTCGCTTTGGATAAAAGCGTCTGCTAAATGCATAAATTTAATTTAAATAAACCAATAATTACTGCAATAACACCAAAAAATGGCCACACACTCAACCAAAATAGTCTAAGCAGAAATAATATGCTTACAGTATCAAGTTTGAGATCAGTTCAAATTTATTTTATTTTTTTTATTCAGCAATAATGCATTGCATTGACAGAAAACAGTGACAGTAAAGACTTTATATTGTTAAAAAAACATTTGTATTTCAAATAAAAGCTGTGTTATTCACCAAATAATTCAAGGGGGGAAAAAACTATCACATTTACCACAAAATATTAAGAAGAACTGTTTTTAACATTGATTATAAACATTGTAAGCATTGGAGCACCGTATCAGTCCAGTCAGGAAATGATAAGGAGCTCTCAAAGCTTTCCTGTCCTAACTGCCAGGAATTTAACTCCACCTCTGCTGAGGAGGAAGTCAGTTAATTTCACTGTAATGAGAGTGTAAATTATAAATAAAATGACTCACTATAGGATAGTCACAACAAACATTTGAACAGCTTTGATGAGCTACGGCTAGATTTGTATGTCTATGTTCTAATTTGTATGTGATGACTAATTCAGGAAGGAGAGTTTAATCATAAGAAATGCATCTGTCTGACATGTCATTTTTTAAATAGTGAATGAGGTAAGAGCAGTCTGGTGAATCTGCAACACGTTTTTGCAGAAATGGCAAAATGCAATTTAGTCCTGTGAAGGGAAAGCTGAATTTATGTTAAAAGCTGTTCATTATCAATGAAAGTAATATTTTAGTGGAAACTGTGATGAACTTTTTTTCTGGATTCTTTAAGAAATAGAAGGTTCAAAAGAACTGCATTTTTAAACAGAATTTTTGTAAATGCAAAAGCATGTACTATCACTTTTTATCAATTTAATGCATTATTTCTGAATAAAATTTAAAGTAACCGAATCTAAAAAAATATTTTTAACAGTAGAGTATAAACGATCAGCTTTTTGATGCCAATGACTCAAAAATATGATCTTGTTGCAAGGGATCCCCTTCTTAAAATATAAAATCAGCTTTATTTTTCATGTATGAAGACCCATTATGTGAACAACAGTGTGATTTCAAAGTCATGCTTTGCAATATTAAATAATTGTATATTTCATATACATTTTACTGGCATTGTATTAAAGCTAGAATACTATATATATATATATGGAAATTCATACAGCTTTAAAATAACATGACGATGTGTAAATGATGACAGACTTTTTCATTTTTGGCTGAACTATTGCTTTAACCTGAATGGGCTGGAGTCCAAATTAAATCCACCAATCCAATCTATGTGCAAATCAGGTCTGACTGAGGTTCTCTCTAATTTTCTTTGAAATGTACAGCCTACACAATTCTGACCCGCTCTGGACACATCATCACACACTGAACAGAATACAGAAAAGATTTTATAAATGAGAGACTAAAGAGGTCAAAGTAAAGAAGGTTGCTATAACACTGCTGACTAACGTGAGACACACAGCACTTCAAACCATTCACTCAGCGTTTTTCATCATGTCTTACAGTAAAGCAGCCTCAATCAAAGAAAAAAAAACTCCAATACAAGCTTATTTTCTCTTGTATTATTTTTCCTCACACTCTTATTTTCTCTTAAGGACAGTTAATGTGAACTTACAAATGTATATGTCAGCATAGACGTGACAGGCCGAAGTGTGAAGTAACAGAGAACAGCCACTTCATGTCTATCACTTGACGTGGGGCCACGTTGGGTAGTTTAGTCACACGAGACGCATCAGCAGTCTTTATATGTGCACCATATGTGTGGGGATATGTGGGTGGTGAACTGCAGAACTAATCTAATTTCTCATAAAGGTCCATCTGGTCTGAGACATGTCATGTGGGGTGTGTACTGTCCGTCCCCTCTCATTGCACAGGCATTGACATGATTATGTTGATGTTACGTCCTGAGTAGCACAGTCTGCCAGCCCATGTCTTAATCTGTGCCAGCATTCTCCAAATATCTGTCCTTCTGTACATCTTAAGATACTTTTAAACATAATGTAGGACTTTCACACAGCCCAGCAGCCATGAGAAGACACCTCTTTGTCATAGTAATAGCAACACAGGTTAAGGTTAGTCAGGCAGATTTGAGTAGCACTTAAAGATCAAGTATGTCATTCCTCTGGCATTAAAAGCCCCAAACGAAATTATTAAAAATAACTTGATTTTTAACCTCTTTTTTTTCAAGAAAATGTGTGGTGCTTGTCTGTGCTGAAACTGCCAATGCTATGGTGCAGTTAATGCAGGCTCTACGGTTTTCCGAAATGTTTTTAGTTACTACTGTAATGTGGTTGCTAAGGTGTTCTGGGGGGTTGCTAGGTTGTTATTTACAGGTCTAAGTAAAGTGAGTTGACCAAATCTCAGGTCACTCCTGTGCAAGTCCACAAAAACATTTTTTCACTCATTTTATCATCCACCTGGCAAAAATTCATATTATATAGAAACGTAACAGCACAAAAAAACTGCAAAGAAGAACCACCCCAGCCTATCTGAACTTGATTATGATCACAGTATTGTATTCTTTTTTTACATAATATTTTTATTTATATCTATATGTAGGTTTATTTCATTCATCCTTGTGTACAACCTGTCTAAAAAAAGAATTTAAAATTGAAGTCAGGCTCCTCAAACAAACAATGTTTTAAAATGTATGTAAGGCTCATTTACAGCCGTCTCCATATATTAAACCTGGAAAGTTATTTAATATCTAAAAATATTTAAAAAATGATTTACACAAATATTTTTTACAAAACTCTTTGCATGTGAAACTTAGTAAATTATATTTAAAAAAAAAATACTGATGTAAAAAAATTAATAATTAAAAAGCTAACAAAAACATGTTTTAATCATTTGATAAAATAGCTGTCTTTGCATGTTAAACTTAAAAAAACATGCAAAAATGAAATATCTTAATATTTCCCTTTTTTATTATTTGACAAAATATAACACACTGTCTTCAAGCAGAAACTTTAAATTCTAAAGTATAAAGTTGTGGATTGTGTGTGGCTAGCTGGTTGGCAAGCATACCAACAGTCAATACAGCTAAATGAGATACGACAGAGCACACAAGACTGCGTTTGTTTTTCTAGCCTCCCGGACACTGATATTTTATCAGTTAGAGAATCTACTAAATTCTCAGCAGATCTGCAGCTTACCTGAAATCTTCCACCATGGTGAACATTTCATATTCAGCAAATTGTTGGCTTGGACACCGAGGAAACATCTCAAGCCAGAGTTTGAAGTATATCAGTCTTCATGGCTCTAAAATGAGACCGAGATACACTTGAAATATGTTTGTCCAACCACAGCGGCTGCATTTAAGAGTGACTGGAGTATAAATGTTTACTGAAAGACCCTTAATCGCTGGAATGTTCCCAAAAGCTTCAGGCGACTCAGTGGGATAATCACGGACACGAAGCACTGCCAAAATCCAATAGCATAACATTTCGGACAAACTTAGATCATGGACTGAAATGATATCATGGAACTTTCATAAACCTTGGCCATCTGCAGTCAATAGGCATATGAGATGTACCAATGAGATCTGCCAAAGCTTGTTCTAGCACAGGGGTCTGCAACCTTCAACGTCAAAAGAGCAATTTTGGCCCCTTTCCCACCAAAAGCAATTCACGTGGTCCCCAAATAAAGATAACACTGCATATAGTTAAAGTGTTATATTCAGTTAAGTTACAGGGCAGGGAAGTAGCAATCATTATAGAAGTGAGGGGGACAGAAATGTCAAATGTAATAATAATAATAATAATAGGCCTAATAATATTTAGAGAAAAAAGGGTGATGTTCAGTCCTATATCCAATCATTTGTCTTATAATATTTTGAATATATGTTTTACTAATGACAATTTTATGGCTATGATTGTATAATCAGTATAATAGTTTATATAGTACAAACACTTTTTCCATTTTTATCCCAGAATAAGGCGTAATTAGTAACCGAGTACGTTCCCTTTCGAGAGTACTCTCGTACTGCGTAAGCTAGCTTACGCTATGGGAACACAATGTAAAACGCCGTGCGTGCTCGGGAACTTCGACCTGTCACAGCCCAAGGCGAGAGCTCGGGGCTTTATAGCAGGAGAAATCCCAGTCCCAACAGCCAACCTTAGTGAGCTTTATATAGGGAACGAAAAAAGGGGGACGTGGTAAGGCTTAGCACGTCTATATAGAAAGTACCCTGGCCTGCAGGGCAGGGACTTGCAGATTATAGAATCTAATAAATGTGGACGGAGAGGCCCAGCCTGCCGCCGCACAGATATCATCCAGTGGTATCCCGCAGGACCACGCCCATGACGAGGCCATACCTCGGGTGGAATGGGCTCTGATGCCGAACAGGCAGTGAAGGCCCTTAGATTTGTAAGCCAGCGAGATAGTGTCTACTATCCATCGCGATAGGCTTTGCTTCGTGGTGGCGAGACCTCGGGTGCGCCCACCAAAGCATATGAAGAGCTGGTCCGACCTCCTGAATAAGGCGGAGCGCGCAATATAGGTTTTAAGAGCCCTGACGGGGCAGATGAAGCTCGCGTTGCTTTCGTCGCTTTGCGAGGAAAGGGCTGACAGCGAGATGACCTGCGCTCTGAACGGTGTTGAGAGCACCTTGGGGACATAGCCGTGTCTTGGTCTGAGAATGACTCTGGAGTCATTAGGCCCAAACTCGAGACAGTCAGCGCTTACAGATAGCGCATGTAAATCCCCCACTCGCTTGACTGAGGCCAGAGCCAGTAGAAAAGCGGTTTTGAACGAAAGAAGCTTCATATCGACAGACTGAAGCGGTTCAAAAGGGGGGCCCTTTAAGGCCTCTAGGACCGTAGACAGGTCCCAGAAAGGGATTGAAGGGGGTCGGGGAGGGTTCATCCGACGAGCTCCCTTAAGGAAACGAATGACCAGTTCGTTTTTTCCCAGTGATAGGCCGGCCACCGGAGCATGAGAAGCTGCAATGGCTGCCACATACACTTTGAGCGTAGACGGGGATCTGCCCGCATCTAAACGCTCCTGTAGGAAGGAGAGTATCTCCGACACGTCACATAAGTGAGGGTCTAGGTTCCGTGTCCCGCACCAGGTGGAGAACACTGACCATTTCTGCGCGTATAGGCGCCTGGTTGAGGGCGCTCTGGCTTCCGTAATGGTCTTTAACACTCCCTCAGGGAGGTTCCCGGGTACCCGTTGAGGGGCCATACATGAAGGGCCCAAAGTTCGGGGTGGGGATGCCAGAGCGCGCCCTTCAGCTGCGTGAGGAGATCTTTCCGCAGCGGTATTCGCCATGGGGCTGTACTGGACAGCTGCATCAGCTCGGAGAACCAAGGTTGGGTCGTCCAGAGTGGGGCTACTAGCAGCATAGCACATCTGCTCTTCCTGACCCGATCGATGACCTGCGGCAGCATCGCGACCGGTGGGAAGGCATAAAGCGGGCGTCTGGGCCAATCGAGGGCCAGCGCGTCCCTGCTCTTTGAAAAATATATTGGGCAATGAGCGTTGTCTTCTGAGGCGAAGAGGTCGACCTCTGCCCTGCCGAAGATGCTCCACATCAACTGAACCGTCTGTGGGTGAAGAGACCACTCCCCAGGGGGAACATTCGCCCTGGAAAGCATGTCCGGGCCCCGGTTCAGGATGCCAGGTACATGCGCTGCCTTTAGCGAGCGCAGATTGCAATGTGCCCATGTCAGAAGACGCTCGGTCAGGGTGTGCAAGGTTTCTGACCTGACACCACCCTGGCGATTTATGTAGGCCACCACTGACATGCTGTCTGATCTGACCAGAACGTGATGGCCCTTTAAAAATGGGAGGAAAGCTTTCAGGGATAGTTCGACCGCTATCATCTCCAGACAGTTTATGTGTAACAGTCGCTCCGGGCTCGACCAGAGGCCGGAGGCAGACCTGCCCTCGTACAGGGCGCCCCAACCGAGGTTGGATGCATCTGTCGAGACTACTTTCCATTTCGAGACAGCGCCCGTGCTTACGCCTAACTGATACCAGTTGGCTATTTTCCAAGGGGCCAGAGCTGCGATGCAGCCGTGGGTCACCCTGATGCGCGCGCGGCCGGAAATCCAGGCGCGCGCTGGAACACGGTCTCTCAGCCAGCGCTGTAGTGGGCGCATGCGCAGCAGGCCCAGTTTGAGAACCGCAGAGGCTGATGCCATCAGACCTAGCATTTCCTGAAATCGTTTGAGCGGGTAAAGGGTTGAATGTGCTTCGGGCACTGGCCGCCTGTTATGAGGGGACCAGTAGCTCGAGTATGCTGTGCTTGTGACACTGTGGTGACAGCGCTTATTTGTAGGGTTGCGCACTGAGAAGTGGGCACGCGCGCTACATTTAGAGCACCTCCGGCGCGAGCGGGAAGGTGGCCATGAAAGGAGACCCGAGTGAGTCTTTGTGACACTTGGGGGAGTGTGTATACATGTAGGGGTGCGTACTGTGTAGTGGGCACACTGCCTACATAGAAAAAGCTCTTTTTGTGCTTTATTGAGGTCGCCGTGAAAACGGCGTTTGTGTGCAGGCGTGCGTGCATTGTAACAGGCTCGTTTACTGCAGTATAGACATCTCCAACCGCCTTTAGTGAGGGGATTGGAGGAAGCATGTGAGGTTTCTTGTGTGGTGGTCCGGCCGCAGCGGGACTTAACCACGGTCTTTTCAGCCCGAAGGTCAGGGGGGCTTCGGAGGCTCGGGGTTCAGCACAATCCTGGGCCGAGGTCCCCGTCTCTCTGGCGGTTTGCGGCTCGTAGAGCGAGAGCGGTGCTGGGTTTTGGTCGCTGGGCGAGACTGTAAGTCTGGCTGCGATGGCTTCGAGGTCTGAGGGGGCGGCGCGTTTCTACGGCGTCCCGCAGCAGAGCTAGAGCGTTTCGGCAGGAAGTGTCTCATTGCCTGCGACGTTTTCTGAGCCTCAGTGAAGCGTTCAGCGAAACCCTTAACCGACTGGCCAAAGAGGCCGGAAGGCGAGATAGGAGAGTCGAGAAAGGCGGATTTGTCGGCGTCTTTCATCTCCGTGAGCGTGAGCCAGAGGTGTCGCTCTAAAACAGCGAGGCTTGCCATGCTTCGGCCGATCGCTTGTGCTGTGGTCTTTGTCGCACGCAGGGCTAGATCAGTAGCGCTGCGGAGATCTTTAAAGTCATAGGTATCTGGGGCAGACTCGTCCAGGTTACGGAGAAGTCTGGCCTGAAAA
Organism: Carassius carassius; assembly: GCF_963082965.1. NCBI lineage: Eukaryota > Metazoa > Chordata > Actinopteri > Cypriniformes > Cyprinidae > Carassius > Carassius carassius. Next base: position 31,114,891 of record NC_081758.1, on the reverse strand, counting down.
ACCTGCAGCACAGCCATGGTGTGTAGAGCCGAAGCGGCTTGACCAGCGGAGGTGTAAGCTCGGCCAGCGAGAGCTGAGGTGGTGCGGCACGGCTTGGATGGATGCACAGGCTTCGACCGCCATCCAGCGGCTGAGGGCGGGCAGAGGTGTGCAGCAATAGCCTCCTCGAGAGGGGGGAGGCTCTCGTAACCGTGGTCTCGGGCGCCGTCGACAGAGGAGAGCGCTGACGAGACAGAAGTCTTCAAGCGTGCGGAGAATGGGGCTTTCCACGACTTCGTGAGTTCATTGTGAACTTCCGGGAAGAAGGGGGCGTTTCTTTGCGGAGGGGCCGAAGGGCGCCCCTGCAGGAACCATTCATCCAGCCTGCTTTTAGCGGGCTCGTCTGGAGGAGACCAGTCGAGCTGAAGGTCGCTGACAGCCCTTGTAAGCACGCGAGTAAGCTCCGCGTCGATATCAGCGCGTTGTCCGGTGCAGCTGGGTGCTGTAGAGGGGGGGGGGTCCGCAATGGAGCCCGACCATTCCTCACTACTGGACGCGGCGAGAGAAAGGCTGTCGTGTCTGTCCTCTTCCGCCTCAGGCGCTCCGAAGGAGAAGGGGGCGCTGGTGAGCAGGGACTGGCGCTGCTCGTCCACGAAGAGGACAGGCGAAGGAGCGAGAGCGGGCGAGGCACGCGGGGAGTGTTCCGGCGTGAGCTCGCGTGCAACAGTATGCTCAGGCATTCTCTGATCGCGGCGTTTCTTACGCGGCACTTGAGAGAGAAGAGGCGGAGCGGGTGGAGCATCGTGGCTGGTTTGAGCTAATCGAGCCCGCAGGGTCGATATAGCCATGTCGTCGCACTCAGGGCAGCCGCCCTTGAAGAGTGCGCTCTCAGCATGCTCGCGGCCCAGGCAGGAGACACAGATGATGTGGCGGTCCTCGCTGGGCAGAGGGCCTCGGCAGGAAGCGCAGGCCCGAGGCATTTGAAACAACGCCTCGAATTCTGGAGGAAAAAAGTGTGATGCAGCGGCAAACACACTAGCTTTGAAAAGGATATAGTCACGCCGGATGGCGCAGCAGGATGCGAGTGCTGAAGGCGGCGTCGAGATGAAGCACGAGCCGGCGTCCTCAGATCTGCGTTGCAGTGCTATCCCGCTGAGAGGCTTTTCGACGGCGTGTAAAGGCTTCTCCAGAGAAGACAGCGAAGTGCAGGTGAGATCGCTGAAGGAGATGAAATCTGATCCCTATGGTGAAGCGGTGGCTTATATAGTTCCAGCCACGCCTATTTTGGCGCGCTCTGACGTCCAATGGGCGCGAAGCGCCCCCATTGGTTCGTTACTCTCCGCCGCCTCACCATAGGTTGCTGCAGTTGCCGCAGCACAGCCAATAAGCGCGCGAGCCGCTTCGCTTGGGTCTGCTGTGCTGCAGCACTGCGTTTTACATTATTTAAAAATTAAGGATAATTTTTGGCTTCATATTCTCGAGAAAAGGGGACCTTTTCCCATAGCGTAAGCTAGCTTACGCAGTACGAGAGTACTCTCGAAAGGGAACATATTTTATAGCTTCTGTACTGTAATTGATGTTATGTCAATTACCACTTTATCATTCACATAAAAGACTTGTAAAACACAAAAACCATATACTGTCGCAACTGTTTTTTGTGTTCATGTTTCATCAGTTTAGGTTTATGCTTAAGAATAAAATGTATCCAAACTATCTTGTCTCTTTTTATTTTAAAACTAGATTTATTCACATTGGCCCTTGAAAAACGTGAACACACTTGCCCGAGAAAAATTGCATGGGAAGAGTTTAGGTTTTAATAAAAGTCGGGTGGACACCTCCCCCACGTATTGTACATCCATGCTACAGGGAGCCACCACAGAGGGTTGCCGACCCCTGTTCTAGCAGAACAAAAAACAATATCCGTGAGCTTTGTAAGATGAAACTAAAACTACAAAAAACTGAAAGACTTCATATTGGTATCATATTGAACGAATCCAATATTCTGTCAAGGTTCTCTCACAGAGCCTTCTCTCTAACAGGGCTTAAATGGAAGGAGATAAAACAGGACAATGACTGGCCGAGCATGCAATAAAAGATTCTGAAAGCAATACTGTTTTAGAATCACTAAGAGCACTGTGATTAAAGGCTGTTAAAAAATTATCAAAGAATTGCGCTGGAAAACACAAACAGAACAACAGCAACCCTGGAATGTAACTGCATTGACAGCAAGGCATTAGGTGCTGAATGAACTGTCACAACATAAATAATGTTGGCAAAACCTACAAACAAGCCAGGAAAGGTCTGTTTAGCCAAGTATAAAGGTTGCTTTGAAATATAGGCAGTGCTCAAATCACTTCTGTAATGCCAACTCAATACAGTAGCTGGTCTTAATCCCACTCAAACACAAGAGAGGAATATCTACAGTTTATGCGCTCATCTCATTGTTAAGGACAGCCAGAAACGATTTTACAACTCTCTTCCCTTTCCCCTGCTTCCATTTACTGAAGAAACCCAATGAGTAGCAGCAGCCAAAAGCGCAGCATCAACAGCTATGCAGAAAGCCATACTGGACTCCTGTTTTGTGTCTGAAAACAAGGCCATCAAATTCAATCCATGTTGAGAAGATTAAGAGGCTCTTCAGTGGCATTTCTGCTCCATATGGCTACAAGGTGCCTGCCTCTCTCCGGTCTGAAAGGGCTTGAAATAATGTGCCAAGGGAGTGCAGTACCTGTCTTTAGGAGATAAAGGAAATACTGTCTATTTTCAGTTTAACATACATCAATGGCATAGAAATTGATTAAGCTATGAAATAGGTAGTTGCCTTGTGGTCTAGGACTGATTATTTTGCATAAAGAAGGCCTTTAAAGTGCATTTAAATAACACTTGGAAACACATAAGAACCAAGATCTACTCTTAGCCATCCTGGTACAGGAATATCATTAGTTCCTCAGTCAGTTCCTTTATTAAAATGACTGCGGTCTCTAAACAGAGTTAACTTCTTCAACCTTTCTTTAGCTTCATTATTCATAAAATAAAATAAAAATGTCCTCCTCTTCATACCACCTCCCACCAACTAGCACCAGAAAGTTGCAAATCATTATTTTCCAGTTTCTAAAATAATATTTATCATGCAAGCAGAGAGATGTCAAGACAAACATTTAGTGATCATTTGAACACGACTGAATCAATTCAATGCGCACATTTTCATTACATTAACTCTTTAAGCTAGTCTTAATGTTTAGTGAACTTCACTAAACAAATGTGCATGTGCCGCCCAAACCAGCAAAAAATAAAGATGCAAATATGTAGGCCAAATAGAAAATGTATCCATATCTAAGTTGATAATTAGCCTGTTCTCTCTAGAAAGAACTGATTTTTGAGAGACTGAGACGCACAGCGTGGCTGTTTGATTGATGAGCGCGCTGTGCTTATTCATTCATTCGTATTATATCGTAGCCTAAGGTTTAAAGCATTGCCTTTTAAATATATACAATAGAACGTGTATGATGTATTATTATAGGTGATATTATTCTTGCCAAGCTCTGATTTTTGAGAGATGCACGGAGAGACAACAGCAATGCTGTGTTTGATTTGCGGTGTTTTCATTTATAAAGTTTACATTCATTCACTTCACACTCGTGTGAGAGGTCTGTGTATAATATTGCGCTGATTCCCTGGCTCACCTTTTATCTAGCAAACTCCGGACTGTGCCAGCTTCAGCCAAGTATTCAGGCAGAATTTTTCCTTGTCTGTTATTCATTTTTGAAGCCATTATCTGTGCCATTCGGAATAAGGTATTCGGCTTCAGACACACCCCTATTTACATATTCTAATCTTACATGCAACATAGATCAGGTCATAGAAATGAAAACCTACACGCAATATTGTAATCCTAAAGCGCCAACTAGTGGTTGAAGTAGTTGATCACTCGACTACTCGACTAGTCTACGCAAGCCCTAGTCATTTCCTACATTAAAATGGCTCAGGTCTCTAAAAAATTAGGGTTAACTTCCCTAATATTTCTTTAGCTACATTATTCAGATACTCAAATCCAACCTAAAGTAAAGCTTCAATGGGTGCCACAACAAAGATCTGAATAACAACTACAACTAGCAAGTGGAGGCAAAATGCTAATATATATACTCTATTTGTATTTATATTTTTCTGAAAAGAGACATCAGATGCCCATTTTCCACAAATTGGTATGATTCGTGAGGGTCTTCATGAAAATGTCTGCAAAATACTTTGGTTAAAATTCCTCAATGGTTGTGTAAATCAACACCCTTTTTACAGCTCTGTTTACATTGACCACTTTTGGTGCATGTCTCTTTAAATGATAATGAGCTACTGCTCACCCCAGGACTCTCTTCTGTTTTTTGTGTATCCGGTGGTGTGTTAACATCAAAGACAAAACTAATCTACTGTGTCCTCAGTGGCTCTCATGTCGGGAGAAAATAAAAACTCTTATGCTCACCTTTACATCCAACTACAAAAAAAAAAATCGCGGAGAAAAATGGAGAGCAGCGTACAACTGGCTGAAGGCAGACATATGCTAATATGGGACCATCTTTCAGCAGTCGTGGGCGGGTCCTGAGCAGTGAATGGATTTTTATAATTGTAGGGTGGTTGTGTCCACTCTAGAGCTGAAGATCTTTGCCCAAACCCGATGGGACCCGATGGGTCGGGTTTGGGCTTTATTGATATCATCTTACGCGGGCTCATGCCGGGCTCGGGCTTGCACTCCGGTTTGTGAGGTAAAGAGCGGTCATGTGATGTGTTTCAAATACAGCGAGAAAGATGCGAAAATGGATGCTGAGTAGGTGTGACGGAGGCTTGCCTCTGGCGATTACATTTTGGTTTCACCAGCAACTAAAGCAAAGTCTGAGGTGTGGAAATGTTTTGATGTTTATAATGAGAATAATGAGTGAATAATGGCGCACCATCAGTGAGCACAGGAGCGCGCTGAAGACATCTACAGTGGATTCAATCATTTTCCACCACAAAAACATGTAGACCTAGCCTAATCTCTGTGTGTAAAGGTTTTTTAAATGATAACTTAATATTCATTGAGTCTTAAATGCATAATGTGGACTGAGTATATAGGCTAATGTTGGCATTATTCTTTTATTAAATATCATCTGCTAGTGGCGACGCAAATCCGGCGGAGCCTTTATCTTAATTTCGTTATTGCCACATACCCATCTTAATTTAAAATTTGTCTTAATTTAATTTGTTATAGTTTTTATTGGTGCATTGGTCTATTTATAGGCTAAATGAGCCTATGCCTATTTAGAGTGCTGAGATGTTACGATGTTACAGAGGACTTATTTTATTTCTTTATTCCAACTTCCAAGTGGTCTAGTCTACGTTAGTTATGATTATGGTAAAACATGTATAAATGACACATTCTTGACAAAAGGCAAAAGAGCTGTTGAATAATTTGAATAATAATGTCGGGCTGTAAACGGGTTCGGGCTTTTAAAAAGCTGTCAATCAAAATGTACTTGTCGGGTTCGGGCTGAAACCTGTCGGGCTCAGGTCCTGTCGGGCCTAACTTTTACGGCCCGATTACAGCTCTAGTCCACACAATGGTAAGACATTTATATGCAAACTCAACATAAAAGTGAACTTTGCATCCGATGTCCACTTTAAAAAAAATAAAAAAATTATATATATATAAATATATATAAAGCGAAACCCTTTATACCTCACCCAACTTTCTATTTCAATAAGAAATTAAGAAAAGTGTTCATCAAACCATTGATGAAAATCTGAAGGAGTTGAAGAGTCTGTATTCACCTTCAAGATTCAGAAAGCATGAAAGGGATCTTTCCTTTCGCTGGAGCACTATCTGACCCGTATGATCTGTTTGAGGGATGCTGCTGGTAGAGCCTTGCATCAGTGAGCCTGTCTTCATCATTTCAACACTCCAGGTCTGGCAGCGATGCTGAAATCAAATGTAACTCCTTATCTTAGCCATAAGCGCTGACAGACAAGTGGAGAAGAAGATGATGAGCATCCATTATCTGTTTTTCAGATGGATGAATTTTAATCAACTCAAATGTAAGACTAGCAGAACCCCACAGGATTTCACTATAAATAGCTCCCATCACTCTACTTCAGAAATGGGATTCTTCATTCACGACTCCACCAAATGTGCTTCCACACTCCTGCATATAGTACAACACAGAACACACAGGAAAATCAATTCAGACCTCATTTTACGTCTCTTAGTATTGCACAGTCTGACATTCGACATCCTGTTAGTAAAATGGGAATTTTCCAAATCATTAACGTGCAATAATAGAAAGCAACTCAGGTGGAAAAGTGTTTCATATTGCTTCTACAGCTAAGGGCATTCTACATTTGCCAAGAAAATATTTGTCTAATGTGTTAATCACTGAATAATCAATTGTTTAGAGGAGATATAACCCCCTCACACTTCAGGCCATTTCAGTAATGTCTCTGCTGGCTTCTATACACTTCATCTCCATGAAACATGACAAGAAACCCCAAAAAAAATGGATTCCCTGCAAGCTTATATCATCCCCAGCTTCAATATGCGTACCATACCAGATGCTAAAAATAGTCTTATGCAAGAACCTTAGCAGGGGAGATTGTGTGTTATCCTAAATTCAGACTAGAGGAGATCAGTGAGAATAACTGAACAGGGGCTGCTGACACACTTCAGGCCAAAAATAGGCAAAAAGCAATGCTGTGGTGGGTCCAGTGTAAAAGAACATAATGCCACACACACACACACACACACACACACACACACACACACACACACACACACACACACACACACACACACACACACACACACACACACACAGAGAGAGAGAGAGATGCAGAGATATGCAGGTCTAGCATGGTTTAACATTCCACCATCTGCAGAGTATGAGTTGAACCCTGTTTTAAATTAGTTCACTCTTCTAAAAAATGAGGATGGAAGAATTTAACAAAAATGTTTTGGAAACATTTACTGATTTAATTTACAGTTTAATTTTGTTTTCATTTAAAATTAAAAATTAAAAATAATTTATTGTTTTAAAAACGTACTCGGTTACTAAACGTAACCTCGGTTCTCTCTAGAAGAGCGAACGAGTACTGCGTCTTAGCTAAGACGCTACGGGAAAAGTCTCTTTTCACGAAATACTGAAGCAAAAAAATTATCCTTAATTTTGTATTTTTGTAAAGCGCATTTGCAGCAGTACACAGCCATAGGCGAGACGGCTCGTTCGCTCATTGGCTTGTTCTGCGGCAATTGCACAGCCTATCGAGCGCAGGCTTATGCAACATCAGACCAATAAGGGCGCTTCGTGCCCTTCTTGCCACTTCCCGCCGAAACGGGTGTGGCCCAACCTATAAAAGGAGCTCGAAAAGGCTGACTCACCTGATTTATTTCATCGCCGAAGCGAACCAGAGTGAATCGTGCGCACGGCAGAGAACGCAGTACTCGTTCGCTCTTCTAGAGAGAACCGAGGTTACGTTTAGTAACCGAGTACGTTCTCTTACGAGAGCTCTCTCGTACTGCGTCTTAGCTAAGACGCTACGGGAACCCAATGCAAAACGCCGTGCGCGCAGGGATCACACACCAATAAACCTGAAGCAACGCCAAGGATTTACAGTGCACAGTCACCTGAGGGACTCACAGAGAGTCCAGGACAGAAAAGGGGGAAAGCCCTCCGTCCCATATCTAGCAGCATCCGTAGATGCGGCAATATGACATCACACAGCCGAGGCAAAGCCTGACCAATGTGGCAATGCGGGTCTTACGCAATACTGCCCATATAACAGTCGGCAGCGCATAGCGCTCATGAACTCAGAATTCCCCTCAGGGCCCTGATTCGACTATACCGACAGCAGCCTTGCTTGCAAGGCGGGAACCTCCAGGTAATAGAACCTGACAAATGTAGACGGCGAGGCCCAACCTGCCGCCATACATATATCCTTCAAGGAGATCCTAGTAGACCACGCCCACGAAGGGGCGACGCCTCTTGTGGAGTGTGCTCTGACGCCCAACGGGCACTGAAGGCCCCTGGAAGCGTAAGCTAACGCTATGGCGTCAACTATCCATCTGGATAGAGTCTGTCTCGAAACAGCCATTCCCTTGGAACGTCCACCGAACGAGACAAACAGCTGCTCCGTCTGCCGAAAGGCAGCAGAGCGAGACACATAAGCTCTTAAAACCCTGACAGGGCAAAGAAGACTCGAGTCTCTATCCTCTCCTGACACCGGCAGGGCAGACAGGGCAATAACCTGAGCCCGAAACGGCGTGTTGAGGGATTTCGGCACATAACCGTGCCTAGGTTTGAGTATGACCCTTGAGTCATTAGGCCCAAACTCCAAGCACGACTGGCTCACAGAGAGCGCGTGCAAATCACCCACACGCTTCACCAAAGCAAGAGCCAACAAGAATACTGTCTTGAACGACAGATGCTGAAGGCTAACCGATTGGATAGGCTCAAAAGGGGGACCCTTCATGGCCTCCAAAACCGCCGCGAGGTCCCACATAGGGACTGACGGAGGTCTGGGAGGATTCAGCCTCCTAGCTCCTCTGAGGAACCGGATGACCAAATCATTCCTTCCTATTGACTGACCGAGCGCTATTTCAGAAAACACTGCGATGGCCGCCACATAAACTTTGAGCGTGGATGGGGCTCTGCCCTTATCCAACAGCTCCTGTAGGAAGGAGAGAACCTCCGTCACCTCACAACTAAGGGGTGAATATCCTCGAGCTGTGCACCAGCTGGAGAACACCGACCACTTCGAGGCATACAGACGTCGTGTCGACGGAGCTCTAGCCTGAGTGATGGTATTCAGCACTCCCACTGCGAGATCAGCGGGTAACCGTTGAGCACCCACACATAGAGGGACCACAACTCCGGTTGAGGGTGCCAAATCGAGGCCCTGGCCTGCGAGAGGAGGTCCCTCCTCAACGGTACTGGCCACGGGGCGACATCTGCTAACTGCATCAAATCTGGGAACCATGGTTGGTTCTTCCAAAGAGGTGCTACAAGCAGTATTGAACATCTCATTTCTCTCACCCGTTCTATCACCTGCGGAAGGAGGGAGACGGGAGGGAAAGCATAAAGCGGGCAGCACGGCCATTCCCGTGACAGCGCACTTTCGTTCTTGGAAAAGAACGCAGGGCAGTGAGCGTTTTCGTGGGACGCGAAGAGGTCCACCTCCGCCCTGCCAAATCTCTCCCACAACAGCCGGACTGTTTGCGGGTGTAGAGACCATTCGCCCGTAGGAACATTGCCTCTGGACAGCCTGCCTGGACCCAGATTCTGTAGCCCAGGCACATGCACTGCCCTCAGCGAACGCACGTCGCGCTGAGCCCAAACCAGGAGGCGTTCCGCTAGCCTGTACAGGTTTCAGGACCCGAGACCGCCCTGGCAATTTATGTAGGACACCACAGACATGTTGCCCGAACGGACTAAGACGTGGTGATCCTTGATTTGGGGACAAAAGCGCATCAGCGCGTTCTCCACTGCCAGCATTTCCAGACAGTTGATATGATGGAGCTTTTCCCGTTCTGACCATAGGCCAAAGGACGGTCTGCCCTCGAGCAGCGCTCCCCATCCCGAAGTGGAGGCGTCCGTCGACACCATCTTCACATTCGGGGAAGTCCCCAGGCTTACACCTGATCGGTACCGGCCGTTCGCTGTCCAAGGTGCCAGAGCTGTGACACAGCTCTGATTGACCTTGAGATGCAGCCGGCCAGACGCCCACGCTCTGCGCGGCACCCAAGCCTTCAGCCAGAACTGCAGGGGGCGCATGCGGAGCAGGCCCAGCTGCAGAGCCGGAGATGCTGAGGCCATGAGGCCCAGCATCTTCTGACAGTGTTTGAGCGACACGGTCGCGCCGCAGCGGAAAGAACTCGCTGCGCGCTGAATGCCCATCACGCGCTGTGGTGACAGCCGCGCCGTCATGGAACACGAGTTCAAAACTATACCCAGAAACAGAATCGTCTGACTGGGGTGACTTGACACTGAGGCCGAGCTTCTCGAGGTGATCGAGTAAAACGGCCCTGTGGTCCACGAGCTCCGCTCGTGATCGGGCCAGAGCCAGCCAGTCATCCAAATAATCCAGCACTCGCATGCCTCTGAGTCTGAGAGGAGCGAGCGCTGCATCCATGCACCTCGTAAACGTACGAGGAGCCACGGAGGACTGTAAACTGGTATGCCTTGCCCTCGAAGGCGAATCTCAAATATCGCCTGTGGTTTGACGCTATCTGTATTTGAAAATACACGTCCCTCAGATCTATTGACATGAACCAGTCCCCTCTGCGAATCTGCGCGAGGAGTTTCCTGGTCGTAAGCATTTTGAAACTGCGTTTCATCAATGCCTTGTTCAGCTGTCTTAGATCCAGTATGGGCCTGAGACCCCCTGTTGACCGGGCAACGGCGGTGCTCGGGTGTGCTGCGCATTTGAGGCGGGGAGCGCGCTGATCACAGCGGGCAGATCGCTCCTCCTCGACCCCGTCCCGGCGCTTAACCGACTGGGGGAAGGCTGAGCAGGTCCCGTGGGACTCGATATGTCTGCGAGTAACTGTGGGCTGCATATGTGCACATTTACCACTTTCAACTCGCTGTCTGCCTGTGCAGAGCGTACGTGCACGGGCCTCGTTTTTACAGAAGCCACGCGCCGTATGTGACATAGTGTATGTGGGCACTGGGGAGTGGGCACGTTTACTATGCGGCGCGCTCGACCGATCTGTGTCGATCTTATGTGCGCGAGCCCTGTGTGCCGGGCTGTGCTTACATGTGGAGATGGGCACTGAGGAGTGGGCATCGTCACTGCATTTATAGCACCATCGGACGTGGCCGGACGAGCGTGCACGGGTTTTGTTTTTACAGAAACCACATGACGCGTGTGACATAGTAATTGTGGGCACTGAGGGGTGGGCACGCTTACTATGCAGTGTGCGCGATCGACTTGAGTCGCTTTTATGGGCGCAGGCCCTGTGTGCAGGGCTGTGCTTACATGTGGAGATGGGCACTGAGGAGTGGGCATCGTCACTACATTTATAGCACCATCGGCCGTGGCCGGACGAACGTGCATGGGTTTCGTTTTTACAGAAACCACATGACGCGTGTGACATAGTGATTGTGGGCACTGAGGAGTGGGCACGTCTACTATGTAGTGCGCGTGATCGACTTGAGTCGCTTTTATGGGCGCGAGCCCTGTGTGAAGGGCTGTGCTTATATGTGGAGATGGGCACTGAGCAGTGGGCACCGTCACTACATTTATAGCACCATCGGCCGTGGCCGGGACACCAGAAATTACACCTTTTTCGGGAAATATCTGGGTAGCCGTGATAACGGTTTTTGTGTGCAGGCAAGCGGGCAACCGTACAGGCTTGCGCATTGCAAAAGACGCTGAAACAGTCACAATCTCTGGAACTGAAACAGCGGCGCGCTTAGGTGAGAGCCCGGCCACAGCGGAACTCGTACACCGGCGCTTCGATGAAGCAGCCATCGTGTGTAGTGCAGACGCAGCGTCATGCAGTATGCATAGATGGCTTTCCTAGGATGGCTTCGGGGCTCCCGGCCTCACCGTAATCCTCTGCCGCGGTCCCCGCGGCGCGGGGCGACGGCCGGTAGAGCGAGAACGGGGGTCTCGAGCTGCGTTGCTGAAGCTGTTGTGATAACGGCTTTTGTGTGCAGGCAAGCGGGCAACTGTGCAGGCTTGCGCGTTGCAGAAAACGCTGAGACAGTCACAATTCCTGGAACTGAAACAGCGGCGCGCTTGGGTGAGAGCTCGGCCACAGCGGAACTCGTACACCTGCGATTCGATGAAGCAGCCATCGCGAGTAGTGCAGCCGCAGCCTCACACAGCAGGCTTTAGATGGCAACACCGCTTTTGCCGCCGTCCAGCAGAGGGCGGACAAAGGTGCGTCGCTATCGCCTGTTCCACCGGCGGAAGTGACTGGTAGTTCCTGTTTTAAGCATCATCAGTGTGGAGAATGCTAGTGAGACAGACGAACGAGTTCGCGCTGAATATGGAGCGTTCCAAGCCTTCGCCACCTCTTCGTGAAGCTCAGGAAGAAATGAGGCGGGCTTTGAGAAGTACGCTCATCCGAAAGGGAAATACCATCCAGCCGGGAATGAGAGGGGGGGGCGCTGGTGCAGACCACTCGCGGCCGAGACTCGTCGCGGCCAACGCGAGCATTCGCCCCAGCTCCTTCTCGATGTCAGCTCGTCTGCTGGGCTTCTGAGCAGAAGGCGCGAGATCCTCGGAGCTCGCCCAGCCCTCACTGCCCGAAGCTATCAGAGAGCGCGTGTCCTCTTCCCCCGACGCGGCCCTGAGATCGACTTCCTCGGACGACGCGCCGGCAAACAGCGGGCGCTGCCGACCGAGGAGCGATGCAGGGGGGGTTGGTGAAGCAGGGCGAACCGGCGAGCTCGGTTGAGCTGAAGACGGTTCCGGAATCCGCTGGAAGTGATGCTTTTACGGCGCCTCAGCGCAGCGGAGAATGCAGGCTCAGAGAAAAAGGCCAGGCGAGTCCTCAGAGTCACCATGGCAACAGCTCGCAGTGGGGGCATCCGCCGTCAGCGAGCGCGAGCGCTGCATGATCTTCACCCAGGCAGGAGACACAGATGACGTACCGGTCTCCCTCGCTGAGTGGGGCTCTGACGAGCCGCAGGAAGGCATCTTAAAAAAGACGCGAGCTCTTTTACGAGTGTGTGTCGCAGGGCGAACACACACACACATAAAGAACAGCTGGATATAACAGAATTGAAAGGATATAGGCGCCGGATAGCGCAGCAGGAACGGCAGTGGAAGGCGGCGATGCCAGCAGCTTCAGAATGGCTCGTCCTGCTGATATGCTTTCTCAGACGGCGCTTGCTTCCTCCGTGATCCAGCGATGCGTGAGCTTCGCTGAAGAGATGAAAAATCAGGTGAGTCAGCCTTTTCGAGCTCCTTTTATAGGTTGGGCCACACCCGTTTTTGTTGCATCAGCCTGCGCTCGATAGGCTGTGCAGTTGCCGCAGAACAAGCCAATGAGCGAACGAGCCATCTCGCCTATGGCTGTGTACTGCTGCAAATGCGCTTTACAAAAATACAAAATTAAGGATAATTTTTTGCTTCAGTATTTCGTGAAAAGAGACTTTTCCCGTAGCGTCTTAGCTAAGACGCAGTACGAGAGACCTCTCGTAAGAGAACTGCAAATGTGTCTTCCACTGTCATTTTCAGTATAACCAAACAGTTAAATGGTTAAAATCTTTAACAGCTCATCCAGCAGAAGATTTGCCAGACTAATTCAAACTAATAACATTTTACTTTTTGCGCAATTTATTAAATTAGGGCTTCCTAAACTAAGATTCACAAACCACAAGTATTTTGTGAAGGAACTGCAGCGGATTCAGCGGAGTTGCTGAAAAATAAATAGTTGAATTAAGAATTAATATGAATGATAAAAGTCTTAATTGGGAAAGCACTCACAAAAAGATAAAATATTTTATTTGTTTACCCACATGTTATGTTACCACCAACATCAGTATGGCTGATTTGAGGGCGCGGGCAGACGTAAAGAGAACGTTGTGGCGTGTGTCCATTGCAAGATAGAGCTGGCATACCACAACTAGGGCCCTATGATTTCCGCGATGCAGAAAACACGGAGAGAATCACGGAATCCAGTCATAAAAACGTAATCCACAGTTTAACGCAGAATGGCAAGGAAATTTGCCAAATTTTGAATAAATTAATCAAAAATAGGTCATTGAACTTACATCAAATCACGATATGGACTAATATCTGTAAATATTAAGCCAGAACAGTCTATTTAAATATGAATCCTGCATGTTCTGCGTGTCTCTGTTAATGAATGGCACAGAAGCACTTCTTTGTTTATCACACACACTGAAGCGGGCGTGATGCTCCGGTGATTTCAGCTTCTGCTTTCTCTCTAAATAAGGACTTGAACACATGAACAACATCTTCAGAACTGCTCTGAGAGTCACTTCATGAGCATTTGACCGTTTGATTTGAGTAAAACTAGCGTCACATCACATACACAGAACTGTAAAGGTACGTCAACCCGTCAAAATAAAAGTCAGGTTAAAGACTATTGTTCAGCAGAATGTACATAGCCTACTACTAAAAATTTTTTTCAAGGTTTAATCACACAACATTTCTTCCATGTTTTATTTTTAATAGTAAATCCCCTTTGTTTACCAAAAAGTTAAGTTTTCAATAATTAAAAGATAAATTAAATTGATGTTTTATGTGTTTAATGTGCATCTCAGAAAATGCTTTATTTAAAAAGACAACTGAATGGCACTTAAATGCACTTAATTCATCTGTCAACTTTATGGTCATTGTTCACAGTACAAGTACAGACAGAGAAACAATGGGTAATAATTAAATGTTTATTTTTGATGTATGCATTGCATTCTATGCATTTAAAAAATAAAAATATTTTTTTCCTAAAAAAGGAAACTTAATTGTTAATTTTAAGAGATCCAGGAGGCTTATTTTCTCTTGCATAATTAATATTAAACTTTAATTAAGCAAAAACACATTTTATCCGATTACTCGATTAATCGATGGAATTTTTGGTAGAATACTCGATTACTAAAATATTCGATAGCTACAGCCCTAAACATCAGAGACCTGTGTGCATGCAAATGTGTTGTAACAGTAAAATATTCATTTAAAATATTTTCTTGAAGTACCCCCTACATTTTTTATGTCAAAGGAGTTCAGCTGACAAAAACATTTGGGAATCATTCCATCAAAATAAAAGAATCATTCATAATAATACAATTATCCAAGGGACATTTTGCTCATGGGAACAATGAAAGGACATGATGTGAAAAGTCATGGTTCGACCCTTAAGGGGTTTAGACCTACATCCAGCATTGGTTGTTAACCACTACACTACACCATACACAACTGACATGCTTATAAATGAGGAAAGTAAAGGGTGACAAGCACAATAGCAGAGACAGAAACACAAAATGCCAGAAGGAATATCAAGTAGTATATTTCTTGTGACCAATCAAAAGGCAGTTATCCACATTGTTTTTTAACTGACAGCATTTCTAATTGTTAGTGACGATTGAATAATTCAGCCCTATTCTGTGATTTACAATACAGATGATCTTTGGCTACAATTATGATAAAAAAAAATTAAATAAAAAAAAACAAAAAACAAAGGCATAGGCATAAAGATTGATGTATTTGTTAACCAAATATCATACATCAGGTGGGTCAGTATAATTATACTAGAAAATAACAATTAACCTCAGATTAGAATGTAAGAATGGTGCACTATTTAGAAGACACTTTGTGACAGCAGTAATCATTTAGCACAAACCTCCAGTGGGAAAGAGTTAGCCTGCTGGGACTGTCTGTACCACGGTAGAGGTGCGCACACAATACTCTGCCCTCTTCAGCTGCATCCATTATTCATTCTCATTATCTTTACATTTATTCTAGTGGCTCCAAAGAGGTTCCTCTTTCTTTAGCCTAATGATTCCTACTTTCAGTCAATATATAGTATGTACCTGAACAATGTGCTTTTTTGTCATAGAAGTGGACTGAGCAGACCAAAGCATGATGATAAAAAGGCTCATAATCAAAAAAAGCCATGCAGGAACAGACAATATTCAATGGAAGGTCCATTTCTTACTTTATTTACAGAGGCACAATACATTCATTAAATTGATTTATATATATATATATATATATATATATATATATATATATATATATATATATATATATATAATAAAAATATTAAGCCAGCATAACTGTTTCCAACATTGATGATAATAAACCCTTTTTTTTTTTTACCTTATATATTGTCTACTGTATGTTTGACTGAAGAAAGAACATGAACACTTTCATGAATATGGAACCAAACCAAGTGAGATTAATGCAGGGTACACCGTACACAAGAGGTCATTTACACTGTCCCTCTGCCCTGGCATTACCAGTTTATGGCCCCAATTAGCTCCAAATAGCTTCCAACAGAACAGTTGGTTTAATATGGGTCTCTGTTTAGGCAGGAGGTGAAGGTGCAGGAGAAGAATGGATTAAACTCTTTGGTAATGCAAACCAATATGGCTCGTCTAGGTCTCTCTCTGTTCTAAAGCAGGGAGAGCAGATTTAGAAGAAGTGTCTGAGAGTGGACTTACAGGATTAAATCTTGCTGTGCTACAGTGTGATAGAGAGAAAGTGTAGGTCTGTGAACTGTGCTTTTTTTTAACTCTGAGAACTTCAGCATGGCTTGATCTTGCTCAAGCTATATTTTGAAGAAAACTTTGCTGTTTGCCTCTTGAACTCAGTGATTGACAAATCCATACTAAATCCTTACTCAAGCCCTTCTCCATCCCCACATAAACTCCAGATGCACACACAAAGCACATTCTGAACCTTTAATTTTGGACAGCCAAGCGAGTAGATTGGTTTGGTTTGCCTGACGGTGGGTTACCACAAACACTAGGTTGAGAGAAAAACTAAACATACCTCTGTGCGATCAAAAGGGCTATAATGTCAATTGAAGGTCCTAAACAATTAAGTGAAGAAACTTGAACCTCATATAATGAGGTGGAAGGGGTCATGGTGAGACAATGCTTGTCATGGCACTGATTTTATTTCATCTCTAGGTTTTCCTCAACGTCATCTCTAAGTGTGATACTTCATCCATGGCTGGAAGCTGAGATTAAAGTTTTTATGCCCCCTTTTTCATACAAACTGGGGCAAAACATGATGTTCCACCTCAGAGCCCATTAACAAAAGAAATTAAATGCAGAAGGGATGACATAAAACAAAAGAATGAAATAGTACCCGATTTATGATGCCTGTCCATGCTGGAGTCACTACCAAGATGCTAAGGAGTTCTGTGCAGTTACTAGGAGAGTGCTAAAGTCTTCTGGGTGGTCACCTACTAGCCCCAAGACAAAAGATCCCACCCCCAAGTCTTTATTTGGCTTTGTCTATTATTATTTTTACCCATTTTATCATCTGCTAGGTTAAACAACTCAACAAGCCACCTGGTTTGAGATAGCATCATGTCCACAGCAACAACCCAAGGTGAAAGTTTAATAGTTAGAGTAAGTATGAGCAACAGTAATGAAAAGGCTAATGAAAAAGCCTGCCGAATGAACAAATGTGGCAATTAGAGTGGCAATTAGCCTGTCAAAAATGGTAAGAGGTCCGTACCTAAGTCAAGGTTCATTAAACAACGCTGTGCCTTGTACTATTGTTACTTCTGTACCAAAGTTATATTTTTACTCATATAATTACTCTTTTTTTTATTATAATACAAAAATATAGATAACCTTATCATACAAATGGTCTAATATGAACTTGTATACAAATTACTTTTAACCTTAACAATAAGGTTCTCTGCATAAACACAGAACTTAAAAGTTGGCAGCCCTGTTTGAAGTAAGTTGATGTTTTAGGTTTCCTGAACCAAATTTACTGTATTCACTGTATAAGCTAATGTTTACAGACCCCCTAAATTAACCTAGGCTATTATTTTTTATATCTTTCATTTGGAAGTTACACAACACAACTATGAGCTATTCCTGAAGATGTGTATGTCACAAGAAAGAAGAGTTTAACACATGGAAGTAGGCTAAATATTGGTTTATAGTGGTTAATACTTTGTAGAAATGTGATTATTAACAAACTAACTTTCCCAGTAAAGCACATTTATTATCTTAAAATCTAAATTTAAATAAAAATTTAACTTACTACCAAATGTATGTACCAAATATCTTTCTCTAAATGAGTTATTTGTGTCTTTGATAACCAGAATGTAAACGCATTCTGAATACATCTGAGTATGTTTGCAGTAAAATCAAAACACTGATAAAATGCTGTAGTGCATGATACTCCCAAAAACAGAAAAAAAAAAAAAACAGGAAATCGCCACCCCTCCCCAAACTGTTAGCTCTAAACTGGCATGCCTGTATGTGGTGACTAGCACATGCTGAAGAGCTGTCAGAAGACATCATTAATCCCTCAGGACCATCATAGACAGATGGCATGATGAAGAACCAGCAAGCTACTTATTCACTGAGCAGAGACCATCTTCACATTTCAGTCCTCATAAAAAGTGACAGAACTGAATGGTGTTTAAACTGGTCCAGTACATATGAAAAGATCTTTACCAAGAGCTCAAGATCAATACTCAACCCACAAACCCAACCTTTCATTAGATAGACCTCCTAAAGAAAGCTACAGATGTAGCAGACCAGAAAGTAGCACAATTCGCCTCTCATCCGGAGGCCATGTGGTCCGTTTTACTACAGCACAATATTGCGGATGCTATGAGGAAACAGGACAGGGGCGGGATTTAAGGGACATGACCTCCTCCTCAGGGCCTCTTACCTTACCAGGGGGCATAAAAAAGTCAATACGTAATTGTCAATGTAGCCTAAAGGTTTTAACAAGGACAAGTATGTACTGAAGGAAGTAATGGGAAGTTAAGGGGGAGAGAGGGAGCAACTTGCTCTGGGGCTCTTAATCGATCCTTGCGGCCATAGTGTCTCCTAAAAAAATGCAGAGCACAGATAGCCTATCAATCTGAGGCAGTTCCAACAGCTTCAGTGTGTATGAGAGTATTTCTCAGTCAAGCACATTCAGCAAGCTGTTTACATACAGCATATCTTCTCTCAACAGCAGCCCTATTGTTAAAACACAGCTGAAAACACAAAAATCTATTCCGGCGTCGACATCACTATCACTTTCCCCAATGGATAATTCTTCTTACACTCTCTCCCGAGCTGCCATGACCATCCGAGCCGGGTTGGACTGTGTTTTGTGTGTGCGTATTTCAGTTGACAGGCTGAAAAACTGTCATCTTCTCAGTGAACTAATGAAACAAAAGCAAACGCAATGCTGCAATGCTGTCCGCCAGCATCCAGCAGGCCAGTGTCATTAATCATGAGATCCAGGGGCAGAGGGCTCTTTATCCAGTGCTGTTGCCATGGCAGACCCTGCAAAAGTGTCACATATGCACCTTTCCCTCTTTTGCTATGGCCTTACTGGCTGGCCGCCAGCCAATTACAGCCGTTATTCCTAACAAAAAGTGAAAAGCTAAAACAAATAACTGCTTTGCACATGCACTTTTACTCATATATATGCTCCTGGACCTTGCCCACTCATCTCACTCTTGTTCTCTATGTTACATGCAAATAAACAATCCTGA
The DNA here is from genome assembly GCF_963082965.1 of Carassius carassius. Taxonomy (NCBI): domain Eukaryota; kingdom Metazoa; phylum Chordata; class Actinopteri; order Cypriniformes; family Cyprinidae; genus Carassius; species Carassius carassius. Next base: position 31,095,726 of record NC_081758.1, on the reverse strand, counting down.
TCATTTCTTTATTAGTCATTCTGACATTGCAGAGAGAGGAAGAGATGCGCCCGAGCTGGATATAGAAGAACCCATGCAATCTGAGAGCTGTATGGGGCTATTCCCGCTGATCCCGTGTCATCACCTGTTATCCTCCAGGACACGCACACATGGCACAAACAAACACAGACTCCAGTTCTGCCCTCTATGTTTACTGACAGGACTGTTGTGGTGCCATCATTCTAATCTCTAAACTATTAAATTTTTTCGCAAGTGTCCATATAAACAGAGATACAGGAGGACATTCCACCCAACAAGCAAGATGAAAAGTAAACATTACCAAACAAACAAGACACTGGGGCTGAGTAAACAGACATGGGAAAGGCATGATGGTGCCACTGTGTGTGACACAGAGAAGGCCTGGGTTCCCATGCAATGCTTTAGCAGAGAAAAAGCAAGCTGCAAAACATCTAAAACTTATTGTGGTGAAGTGGTTAATGATATAGACTAGTAACTTTAATGTTTGTTGGTTTAAACCTGAGAAACATCAAACCGTTAAAAGTTACCAGAAGCCTAAAAATAACCACATCAACAAATGTACCAGTCAGTCAGACTTCTTACCAGCCAATTTAATAAAGAAAAATAGGTTAAATGTAAAATTCCAATGTAAACATTGTGTCAAAAGTTTGTTGTCTGTTTTTTATAAATACAACTATTTAAATAATATATATATATATATATATATATATATATATATATATATATATATATATATATATATATATATATATAAAAGATAGTTACTAATAACTTTTTTATAGATTTTATAGACATTTCTAAAAAAATTATAGATACAATATTTAGTAATATTAGAAATATTTGTTAATTTTATTATATTGTATACATTGTACATATTTATATATGTACATTACATATATTTATGTTTAAAAGTGTGTGTATTTATATTTGTGTGCGTGTATACAGTATGTCAGTAGGAAATATCAGTTTACATTTCCAAACATTCCTTTTGCCACTAATTGTAATAATCCAGTGAGATTTTTGTTTGCACAAGGAGTCTGACAGCAGCCAGTGCTGCACACAGAGATCTGATCTAACCATCATCAGTCTGTCTGGAATGACGTGAAAAAACTGAGACAGACTTAATCAAGAAGAACTGTGGCAAGTTCTCCAAGATGTTTGAAGAACCCTACCTGCAAAGATACCAGAAAAACTATGTGCAAGTGTACCAGCTGGGACCAAAGCTGTTTTAAATGCAAAGGGTGGTCACAACAAATATTGATTTGATTTAATTAATAGATGTTAACTGAAAAATATAATCTATTTGTGACGACATTTTTGAAAACATCTTCACTTTACAACATTTTTACACAAGTGCCTAAAACATTTCACAGTACTGTAGTACTTTAGGAAAGATTCTTCAGGCGTATTGGAGATGTTGTCATGTTTTTCTTTTCTTTTTTTCCAAGTTATTGCAGATTACGGACTTAAAACCATTTTATTTTATTTTATTTTTTATTTTTGTGAAAATGCTAGTGGGCTAAGACTTTTGCAAAGTACTTAGAAGATATATATAAAATTTATATTGTTTAATATGTAAAATGTAAGGGACTCTACACCAATACAATACTTAGCAAAAACCACCATTTGCTCAATTTTCACTACTGTACAACATTCGGTCCAAAACAATGCAATGCAATTATTTGGTCTAACAATAAATACGTGATTCTACTTGTTTTAATAAAAAGACAAATGAAAGAATATATAAAGATATTATAGGCCCATACAGGGGCATTAGAGGCTAAATGGTTTGTGCTAACAAATATTCAGCTCATTAACACAAAATCTTCTCCATTAACACTTTTGGAAACAGTTTACTGAGTGTGAGAACAGACATCCATCTGAATAGGTGTCTGAATGAATATGATTGAGTGAGCAGCCAAGAAGCAGAGGCAGTTTGACAGGGGTGTTATGGAAGGGTCAGCTGGTGCTGCTCTGCATTGAATGAGAAAATCCAGGGAAGTCAGGCAGGTCTATATCAGGCATGCAGTCAGCAATCCAAATGGGTTACTGGACAGCACAATGTGATGGACGTCCTGATAGCACACCAAGCTTTCATGGCATGTCCAGTGTAACATAGGTACTTGTGAGGCAGTACAAGTGTGGTTTTGGATGCTAATCCAAAATTAACTGCAACTTGGCATCTGAAGGGCATCAGATACTTAGCGGAGATGAGTGGTTGGGAGGACATCACCTCAACCAAAATCCTGGCACTCACTCAGCCTCGAGAGGTGGGGCAGTTCCTTGTTCGGTCATGCCAGAGATTTTGAAATGCCCTGATTTGGGCAGCACAGCTGCAGTGGGACATCTGGAGCCTCTTCAGCATGCCCTCATACTCCACCCCGCCCAACAAACCAGACAGACTGGATGAGCACCAGCACAATTACCCAGATATCTTTTGGGTCACTGACATTTAACGCACCATTCATAGTCACAATCAGCCTCTTCTGCTCTATATGTCTTCAAATACTGATTCATGCTATGGTACAGTGAATGAACGAGGCTTTACAAAAAAGAAGCCTATAAGAGCAGTGATGTGCACAGGGGGGATGGGGGTGTGAGGGGTGACGAGCCCCTGCCACTTTAATTGACAACACTAAAGTGCCCTTTCGTTCCAATCAAACCCACCCAACAACCACCGCCCCCCCCCCACTCCAGGAAGGTTAATGAAGAGGAATAGAAAGCAGCATAGAACTAATGGAGGTTAAAACAGTTCACTAAAGTATGCATACTCAATTTTTCCCATAAAATAGGCAAATACATTTTGGAAATACCAGCAAAACTTAACATAAGCAAACACCGTAAAATTGCAGTGGAAGACAATGGTCTCAGTCTAAATGAAATGTAAATAGTTTTTTGAAAAATAAATAATTTTTATGTCTGGAGATGGCTGGTTCGGTTTTGATGAGGCTAAATCTCTTTTGCAGTGACAGCACTGCATTTCTGCTAAAGTATCAGACACTTATATTTAACAGACTCAGGCAGGCTGATTCACCCTACGGTAATTGAGGGTTGATGATAGTAAGCTCAGCTGGATTGGGAGTCACTGTAACACCACAATGCATGTCGGTTATGGAAAGACATTGCAGGCATTTCATACTTTTGGTCTCATGTCTTTAACAAGTGTGAACATAAATGTTTTTCATTTATAGTGATGTCTAACTTCACACTCAAGATAGACAGATTTATTATTTTTAGGTGAACTATAACTTCAACCATAGCAACATCATATATTCCACCCATTCTCTCTCTCTCTTTTTTTTTTCACAATGTGTTTAGAATTGATTAATACTCTAATGATATACAATCATTGGTGAAACATCAGTTGATAAAGTCTCAAATATGGTGAGAAGTTTGAAGAGGTTTGTATGGTTACTATGACAACCAATATAGACATTCTAGCAAAAGCAATTACAGTCAAAAAAATTGTGTCCACATATAACCTGAAAAGTTAGAAAAAAAGAATTGATGTTTTGAGACATTAATCCTGTTCTTTAGACACAACAAACAGGATGTCACACTCTAGAGCTTCTAATATGTGGTGCAACCATTTAGTGAACTTATGTCTTCACACTCATTGGCTTTGTCCAACAACCAAGATGACAGAAACAACCATGTCAGACACTCCAGCCTCTTGATCTCCATGCCCTTGTGTGACATGTCTGACCTCACTGAAGCAGGTGCTAGTCTTAAGGAATGCTCTGAGGTTAGCAGAGGTCAGATAGAGCATGCGGTGTACCCCAAAGAATGGCAGGAACGTCCGTACTGTGGAGGTAGGGTTTCATGGATGGAGACACTACAGATTCGGTGCCTTCAGACTTTGTTTTGCTTGGCATAATAAAAAAAAAAAAAAATGCAGCTGCCTCTCCTGTGCCATTTATGTAGCAGCAATCATCCGTGAGACAGCCGTCAACAGATTAACGGTGCCAAACGGATGGTTGTAAGAATGTCTTTCCAAAAAATTTATAAGCTCAGAACACATTTGAACATAAAAAGACTGCTTGTATCGTTCAAAGCCTGTCCCTTGTTATCTACATGTCCTAACTGTCCAACCTGGCACATTTTTACGTTATGGAATGACACGGCACCATTTTGGGAATACGTCTTTAGAAAATCCCTGCATACCTATTAAAAAGAACATTCCTTTGACCCCCTCGCAGATTTGCCAGGCAATGTGGTAGCTCCAAAACAAAGAAAACCACTGATGACCACTGATGAGTCCAGTGCTGGGGATGAAGGGAGAGAGAGAAGAGGAAGCAAAGCAGTAAATCTTTTCATCAACTTTGCTGTGTTCAACATCCATCTGACTATTTTATCTTTTTTAAATTCTGAAAGATTCTTCATGTTTATCTCAGCTGTTTTATTAGATGCGTCCCCATGCTGCTTGACATTCTTGGAATGTTATTAACAGCTGAGCACAGCTGAATCAAAAGTGGAAAAATATTCACCTCTGGATAGATGTGTACTGGACATTATGAATGTTGACAGCTTGCAGCATGTGACCATAACAGTATTCAAGATACGACGTGTTGATATTCTACATCAAAATGCATGATGAGAAAAGCAGAATGAAAGGAAGGATATTTGGGGGACAACTTAACATCCAACACAACCAAAACCTGACCGCTAAAGAGCAGGAAAATTGGGAGGTATTTAAAAACATTAAAATACAAATACACTCAAGCAATCAACAGCAAGCAGAAGAGAAAGGAGGATGAGAGCAAGTGAATCCCCGAACTGACCTGCTTCACTTCAGCCGGCATCATGGAAATCCTGTTTGGTTAAGCCTCTGGGAGAAACACAAGGAGAACAATATTCTCTTGTGAGTGGAGTTTGTCTGTCAGTCAATCAGTCTTTCGTTCCTTCTTATGCAAGTATGTCCTGTGAGAGCCGAGGCAGCTCAGAGCCACAGAGCCATCCTTTCCCGATGGTCACATGCGCAAATCTACTCTGTCTCTCTCGTCTTCTTACGTCGCCTCTTTCTCTCTCTCTCTGTCCTTTTTACACACACGCTCTTTCTAGTACATGCTCGTAATCCTCTCAGGGACAGAAGAAACCCGCCTCCACCGTCGCCGAGCCAGGATGCTGCAAATGTTGGGGCGAATAATGATTTCAAACTGAGAAGAGATGCACTAGACAGTCCAATGAATCCTTCAATAAATTCAGGAATCCGGCTGAAAAACCCCAAAACAAAACAGCTCTCACATAGAGAAGTGGAGGAGAAAAAAGTTGCCCGGTGCAGGAACAAAACCCTCTGGGCAGACTAAGAGAGAGGGGGGTGGACGGGTGTAGAGGGGGATCTGTGTGCGCATTTGAGTGAATAGAATCTCCCCAGAAGGCAGTTGCCCTGTTCACAGCGTAGAGTTTTGTACTCTTGTTCTCTCCCTCTCCTCAACGAGCATCTATGCAGACAAGGGTCAGACGGACTGGAGGGGGAGGGGCTGACAGACAGACGCAGCTGGAGTGGAGAGAGAGAGAGAGAGAGAGAGAGAGAGAGGCTCCACCCAGCCAACATGCCAAAAGAGCATGAGCCCTGAGAGAGAGGGTGGGCAACACTCCACAAAACTTTGCTATTTTCCTCTTTTTTTTTTCTCTTCTTCACCCATACACTCTCTCTTGGCCCATTCTTTTCTCTCTAAGCTTTTGTCCTTTTCTCCTTACAGTCTTCTAAATATGAGAAGGGAAGGGAAAGAGGTTGCAGAATGATTTCAGACAGCATTCAGTGACTGATAATGTAAATGAATTTTAATCCAAATCTATGAATGGGTTTAACACAAAGCTGGACGGAGGCAGAGTTCAGGGATGGGCACTTTACACACGGGGTGCCAACATGTACTCACTAACATGTACTGGGATTATAAGCCTGTGTCTCATTCTTAAGTAACTTTATGAACTTATCTGACCCTCAACTCGAAATGCCTCGATAAACTGTCAAACCTGAAAATATTCCACCTCGGAGCTCACACACTCTTTTACTTAAAAACCAAATGCTTCTCAGACTTCGAACAACAGTCAGCACAAACACATCCACATACTGAAGAGCATCATGTCTTATCTAGCAGTAACAGCCTGAATCTGTCTGCAGTTGGCCTGAATTAATTTCCTGAACTGTATAAACATGATGTCAACAGATAAAGTGTTGATAAATATATAAAGTAATCAGAATTTTTTAGTGGATTCAGGTCTGAGGAATTACTGTGATGGAACAGACGACCAAAAAGGTTTATGTAAACTCCTGCGGAGAGAAATACAAAAATCAAAAACCACATATAATGTAACGAACAAGAAAGGATAAGAAAGATGAGCAATGTACATGTGACTGTTTTAGTCTCATAAATATATTTATAAGTGCTGAATATTGAAAAAAGGCTTTTGCTCAAGAGGATGTACAGTATGATGTTTGTTTAGGGTTGCTGCACTTCCAGACTTGAAATTTAATTAATTTCATCATTAGAAGTTTTCAAAGGTGGCGACTCAGCAAAGATCGCATTAAAATGCATCACCTCTGTAAACGTGCACTGATTACATTTAACACACACACACGCACACACACCAAAAATGTGGGAATGCAGATTGGGAAATAAACATGCAATATTTTTTTGATATGCATGATCATATACAAAAACAACAGTCTTGGATATTTCCCAACACAGAGGTTCTTAACAACAACACAGAGTTTGTAAATGAGATCCTGAGAGAGAATATAAAGAATCAAAACAAAAAAAGGAAAAATGTGGAGCATAACATTTTGCATTAAAGGAATAGTTTCACCAAAAATAGTAATCCAATCATTATTTACTTGTACAATAGTAGTACTCTATATTCCATGTTTCCTAAAGTCAAAGTAATATACTCACTGAAAATCAGCATTTGCTCTCCATGGTGTTCATATTATTGTTATCAGCAATGTCAGATCCATAAAGGATCACACTGTTTGAGTTAGATCTTTTCAAGTAATCCACTGATCCAGTTCACAAAACAGGTGTGAATGATTTGTTCATGAATCTGACTAGTTCTTGAGTTCAATTATTCTGTTTCGGCCCACAGGAGGTGAAGATTATCAGTGATTATACTACAGGCTGTTGAATGCTTGAATCTGATTGGCTGTGGAACGTTCTGAGGTGTGCAATTATTTTCTGGGAACCATGCTTGACCGCATTCCAGTTCCATATCACTTTGCATAGTTAGCAGTAATAACGGTCACGCAGTTTGCACAAAAAGGTGTTGTCAGTGCTGCCCTGGCGATTTTATCAGTTAGCATATATAGTGTAGCAACTTAAAGGTTACACATGACATTTCTCACTAGCGAGGAGACAGTGCCGTTTTGAGACGCAAAGAGGTAAGTTAGCCTAATTCACACAAGCCCTTTCTCTCTATCTTGCTCTGTTTCTAATAACTTAATTAATAACTGCATTAGAATGCTATCAATGGCTCAAGCATCCTTTACCAGCTTTAAAATTATGTATTGGAACTAGCAAAACAGGCATTGGATGAGATGCGTAAGAAATATTCTTACTCACAATAGCGATTTAAGTACAAAAACCAGACTAATCCCTTTTAATATATCATTTGATCAATGTCTTGAGGTGTGGTAACCATAGTATAAGTGGAATAATTGACCCCGGGCCATTGAATTTTAGAAAAATAATGCACACCCGAGATGTAACGGCCACCTCGGGTGTGCATTATTTTCTAATAATTCATCAGCCTGTCATCAATTATTCCTTACATAACAATGTAAATGTCACAACTCATGGTACTTTTAGGTTTTTGTTTTGCTTTTTTTTTTGTCATTTTGGAGCTCGAGAATGACATACGGGTTTGAAACAACATGAAGGCGAGTAAAAAGTGACAAAATATCAATCTTTGGAAGAACTTTTCCTTTAACTACCCTACATTTCACACTGTGGTGATAACCATCTCCTTCATCTTTCACAAACTACTATCAGAACAGCCATTAAATATCATCTCCACACCTCTGCTTTCAGTCTGAGCTGTCCTAATGTGTCTTACTGTCATTCTCCCACAGTAGCTGCTCTCCAAACATTCACGTTCTCTGCTCAAATTAAGTTTTGTTATAACACAACATGTGTAAATAGACCAGGGTCCTGGTAATAAGGTAAGCGACTGACAGTCCAGACACGCACACCAATCCCTGGATAAATATAAAGAGCAGAAAAGAGTCTATCCATGCACACACAAAGTCAATAAAGCCGTCAGAGACCAGACAGAAATATCACACATTATATATCAGTGGGGAAGCAACAAGAGAATAAAACAAAATAATTTAGCTGATCCTATAATGTGCTACCTGACACAGAGAGTGATGACTAAATCCTTTAGGAGAAAGTCAAATAAAAATATAAATATTTAGCTCTATATATAGGAAAATGTTGTTAAATGAACCCATTTCTGTAGAAACTTCCAAGTAATCTTCAGCTATAGCTTCCATCGTTACCCATCAACAAGTTTGTGTCCCATAAATTATTAAACTGTGGTGTTAAACCACTTTAAGACAATCACTATTAAAAGTCAGTATTGAAGACTCCGAACAACTTTTTCAAGTAACAGTGCATTTTACACACTTCAAGTGGCTTCAGTTTAGGCTATTAATAAGAGGGTCAAGCACACAGACCTGTTTGGTTATATATGAACATGGGGTCACATTCCTGAAGTGACTCAGGAGTCTCATAAAGCAAGAGATTCTTATTTTAAACAGGATCCACTGAGTGAGCAGCAGTTGGTCCTTTAAAGGGGTCATGAACCGCCTTTTTATTATTTTGTACTTTTCTCTCAGGTCCACTTATAATGCTAAAAAGATTTTTAAATCAAAACACATCACAATTTAGAAGTAAACTATTTTCCATTCTGTTTTTACCCCCCCTCATCGAAACGCTCTGTTTGAATAGGCATGGCGGATTGTGATTGGCAAACTGTTTTGTATGTTTGACAGCCTATGTCCTTCATAGATTGTGTTAAAAATGTAAAAAAATTAAATAAAATAACAAAAACACATAAATACTCACTATATATCAAACCAGCTGTAATAACAGACAAAGCAATAGTGACCCCATAATAAAGTCAGTTACTCACATTTGTGTGGTGCGACTGTCTGTCAGATCTAATACAGTCAGCACAGCATTGTCTTCAGAGGTGAAAAGAGTACAAAAATATTCTACTCAAGTAAAAGTACCATTACATTAATGAACTTTTACTCAAGTAAAAGTAAAAAGTAGCTCATTAGAAATTTACTCAGAGTAAAAATTACTTCATTACATTTTAACAGTGGGATGGAGGCAAACATGGGACAGGCCTGATCCAGCTGATCTAATCATCAATTAGGCTTATTTGAAAATTCCATGATATGTGTGCTGGAGCAGAGTTAGAACTACAGCCCTCCAGGAACTGAGTTTGACACCCCTGGGATAGGTCTATTAATCTAAAACTAGTTGTTTTTAATTAAAGGAATCAGTTATTTAGAATAATAAGACATTTGGGCTGTTCAGTATCAATTAAATTAATATTCTCAATGCAGAGGAAACACTGAAGCTTCATTGGAAGTGGCATTTATATGTATTAATACTGCAGGACATTAATGCATTTAACCTGCAGTTACAAATACATGAGTAATTTTATCATATTATAGACAACTTTCCGGATTGATTATGACTGGGCGATGTACTGAACTTCACAATACACTGTATACACACAATGATTTCGCTGGTAATAGAACATTGTGAATATAATGGTTTGCTAATGGCTATTTGATGATTATTTAAATATACACAACATTAAATATATCACCCAGCACTCAGATTACAAGACAAGAAATGCTGGACAGAACCTTATTTATTATACTTCGAAAGTGAGAAAAAGGATTAAGCAATATTGTGAAAATAAAAAAGCAAGAAAACTCTGCTGCTCGTGTATTTTAGGGCTTTTAGAAGATTAATAATTTGATGGATTGTGGAATGGGGATGAGAGCAGTCCGAGCAGCCCTCTGTAGAATGTGAATAGCTGTGGCACCTGCAGCTGCTCTGAATACAAATAATGCAGCTATTCCGACTCCCCCAGTGAGAGCGCCTGTCCTTCAGTGTGCCAGCATTATAAAACATGTGAGCAGGTTTACCTTTCTAACACCTGCAGACATATAAAAAAAATGGATTACTCATGGAATTACAATTTTTAATGTATTATGAAAGAAATATAGCCATATCACTAGAGGTGGATGCTGATATAACATATACTGTTATAGGCTTTACAGGCAACTACCTCGAGCTTCATGCTCCACTTCTCATTGCTCATCCACAGCAGTTTTACTCTCCATTCTGTCTGCACTTCTTATTGAAAACAAAGTTGATCTAACAACAGTCAACTTCTTTCAAGCAGTTCCGTAATGATTTGAAGTCAAACCATTTATGCAGCTTTCAAGTCACTTTGATGACCACAACCGAAAAATGCTTTCATGCATGCAAACGTCATTATTTTCTCTGAAATAGGCAGTTTTACTCATGACATTGTTTTGTTGACACACACACACACAAAAAATTAATAATGATATTTGCAAAAAATATTTTGTCATGCATACCACAAACTTCACAGACTGCTCCATATTTTTAGTCACATTTGTAATTTGCAAAGAAAATATACTGGAATCTGAAAAGAGAAAAAAGTTAAGTAACAAAAAAAAACACTTGGCACTATACATGTGTGAGAGCAATGCAATGAGAGGTGTGAGAGAATAAGCAGTGCAGGCAGTTTCACTGCTGCTTTAATTATAGTTTTACAAGAGTTTTGACTTTTCCTAATAGTAAGATTGTTTGTGTTTGTAGGAGGAGGGTGAGAAAGTAATTATGTAGGATTGACACAGAGTGAATGAACTAGGTTTTGCAGTCCAAATTCAAAATATTGGAGGTTTTTTTCACCCAGCCCCTCATCCTCCGACATGACACATACTCAGGTTGGCAGATTGACAACACCAACAGGAACGAGTGCACTTGACGATGAATGAAATGAAATGCACTGTTTTCCACCAACTGGCAACCCGAGGTGCCAAAATACAATTGGGTAAACTGGCAGTGGGCGAGCTTCAAAAAACCAAAACAAAGACTGACATTCTGTCCCGGAACACACATTTTCAAAGGAGAATAATTAACTGTAGTATTGTTTTTCAGAAAAACAAGTGTTAACTTAGCATGACTTATATGCAGATGTGAGCGTAAAGCCCCATTCACACTACAAGCGACAAAGTGACAAGATCCCATTCATTTCAATGGAGAGCTGCCGATTTCCAGCGACAAGAGCAACAGCAGCCATTGGCGATGGATGGGGCGTGTCTTCAACTTTATGTAAATGAGGTGCGACTTTTGGGAGCAACAGCCAATACGAAAGACGATGATAGAGCTCATGTGATAGTTCTTCTAGTAAAATAGTCTAGTAAAAGAAGGAGTTCTACTCTCAGCCGAAGAAAAGCATACACAATGGAAAAAGGTAGGCTCTGTTTCTTATTCATTTTTGTTCGAATAAATTATAATATAATATAACTTCATATTTATAATTAGTCTTTAGCCTCCAAAATGTTTGTATTTAGCGGCAAGACCTGATTCGCTGTTAGGCAACCAGTAGTGAGAATGCCCACTAGCAACTCCTGGCCAGCCCAAGACACTGCTAGTGTGAATGCAGCTGAAGTGTGCTGTCAAAACGGAACGGCTGTGAGATGCGGTTTGTTCAATTTGAAGCAGCAGTGTGTGGACCAATCAGACATCAAAGTACAGAGAGTAATTTGATGTCATACAGTGATCAGTCTGCGCACTGCTGCTTCAAGTTGAACAGAGAAAGGGACTTTTGTTGAACACACTCCTGTCTATGAACTTGCAATCTCTCTCTCTCTCTCTCTTTCTCTGGCCAGACCAACCCCCCCCCCAAAAAAACTCTTTGGATCTAGACGATTTGCATAAATGACATATTTTGATTCAAAATGACGGATTTAGCAGAAAAGCAACTATTTTGCAGGTATGTACAATGTTAAAAAATGTATTGCAATTTAATGTAGATCAATTTAATGCCTCCTTGCTGTGTGATTTTTTTCTTACAAAATAAGGCCATATAAAAACCTACTGGGATGAACTGACTATATAATTTGGATTACATTTAAAATAACAATTTCTAATAGTAACAATAATATATCCATATGTTAATATATCCATATAAGTATAATTTAGCATAAAACATTTTATAAAAATGTAGCCTGGAATTTTTCACCTTTCTATTCTCAATGTTTACAGAACAAACTGAAATAGTCAGCTGAGCTTCCCTTTCTCTTGGCCGGTGGACCTGTATGGTAAAACTAAGGAACCTGAGCAGTGGTGTATCATACCATCTCTGTGGGTCTTACCACAGACAGCGCTGATCAAAGCACCAACATTTCTTCCAAAGCTCTCCACAGGCCTTTCAGACTCAAAACATTTAGACAGAGCTAGCAAAGTTGAGCCACAGGAACCAAGCTTCAGTCCTCCAGGCATGTTTCCTGAATTTTAAATGATGTTCTAGATTCCAGGAAGTAGTAGCTGTATTGATCCTCATACTGCCTCAGGTCATGACCTCTGAACATTACATACACGTGGGACAGTTGAGGTTACTTTAAAGAAAAGCTGTCTATGTTGTCAGAGTTGATGTGAAAGGTCTGCCACTGATGGAGTCCTATAGTGTGTCTCTGTCACTCTGTGACCTTTTGGGCCTTGTGAAGAATACTAAAGGCTTAAAAACAAAATAAATCAATGTCTCCAGTCAGTGAATGAGCTGAGTCCTTTCGTTCTTTGGGAATCAAATCTATTAACACTTGATCCACCTCCCATTACAGTATTAATATGTGCAAGACAAGATGAATTGCACCTGCAGCACCAGAACAACTGCAACTGTGCCAATTAACGTTCCAAGAAACCATTTTCAAATTATAAAATATAAAGGCAAAAAGAAAAGTCACCGATACAATGAAAGCATGAGAGGACTGCTCAAAGAAAATATTTGAAGATATCAACCGTAAAAGAAATCCGTATACTCACTCATTTTAAAAACTTCTTTAAATTAAACACTTACACATTTGTATTAATTCAAATTAAGCAGCATAACCTTTGTTGCTAAATGTGTAATGCATTGAGGGATGGTAAACTACACACACACACACGCACACACACACACATATATTATTAGTAATTGGCATTGCTAAGAACTTCATTTGGACAACTTTAATGGCGATTTTCTCAATATTTGTTTTTTTTTGTATCTTGGCCAAATATTGTCCTATCATAACAAACCATGCATCAATGGAAAGCTTATTTATTCAGATGCTGTATAACTCTATATGTAAATTGACCCTTATGACTGGTTTTGTGGTCCAGGGCCATATATATATGTATATATGTAACTGAAATAAACATGAATTATTATATATCATCAGGACCCAGGATATAATTGTCCACAGAAGCTAATATTATCAGCTACATCACCACATCACCTCCGGTAATAACATCAGCTTCATAAATCCACCAGCTTTTGATCCTAATCACTGTGTGGTTTGATCATTCTCATTGAGAAAGGAAGTGAAACAGGATATAAAGACAGACATCTAGACAGAAGATAGCAGTCAGTTCCAGCAAAATGATTATGTGACAGTAACTGACAAGTATAAAAGGGCAAGCTAATTTTCAAGCTGTCATGTTAAGCAGAGAGGAGTAAAACACACAAGCTTTATTGGCAGGTGAGGGCAGCACACAGGCTAAACACATAATGGAAGAGACTGATAATCAGTGTCTAAGCAGTGACAAGGGACCTGTTTTTTTCTGTGAGAATTAAACTTTTCTTTAACTGGTTTTACAAAACAGCAAATTTCAACAGTAATGTAGAGGAAACAGCTAGTTAGGAGTCAAAATATTTCACCCTTTGACGATGACGATGAAGGAACACTACATATGCACCTCCAGAGTCAGTAAGAAATAAATGATATGGTGTTGCCATCAAACAGACATGTAGAGTATGACTTCACTAGCCTGAAATGGTCCAATAACATGGAGAGGATTTAATCAGCTTTATTTCCCACCAGCAACCCAATTCAAAATGTCTGTTGTTGATCTGGATGCAATCCAGTGGTGAACTTCTGTTGATTACATATATGTTTGTCCAGTGGTATATGAACTGATTGATGAAAGGATCTTGCAAATGTAACTCAATTAAAGGGATAATTCGCACGAAAATGAAAATTGTGTCATTAATTACTCACCCTCATGTCGTTCCAAAGATCTTAGTTCATCTTCAGAACACAAATTAAGATACATTTGATGAAATGCGATAGCTTTCTGACTAAGACAAAATTATTAATTGCATTTGTGATAATATCGCCATATGAAAACAAACAAGATTTTTAAATAGCAGAGGCTGAAATTACATGGTCACATGACACGCGAGAGAAAAGAGGTGTGTTCGACTGGACGGAAATGTTTGAAAACGTATATAAAATGTATGAACGTACTTCAAAAAGGCACATTGAAATTACAATGTTACGGTGCATTTCATTACTGAACATTTCGACCTTAAAATAATATATATAATAAGGTAATGTATATATAGTCTATTTATTTTAAGTCTTTCTAAAGCAGTGGTTCTCAAAATGAGGGCGCACGGGCAATCAGCATGAAAAAGAAAAGAAAAAAAACAGTAAACAGCCAAAGGACGTAACTTTCCCAAAAAGGATGATGGATCGGGGAAGGGAAGGGAAGAGAAAAGCCATAGATGATGTCGCATAAACTCCTGTAGATGTTGGTCATTCAAAAGCTAAATGCAGAAAATATGACAAGGCATATCTTGCCCTCTGCTTCACTCACTGTGTCTATACCGGACGCTACAGTTGCATCGCACCGCAACAGCTCTACAGTACACTGGACGCGACAAAGCGACTGTTGCAAATCATTTAACTTCGTGTCAGTACATCATAAATAGAACAATGCATCAGTTTATTGTCGGGTTTTGTTGCGCTACGCCGCATCCAGTGTAGACAGCGTCACTGGGTTCTACTGTATTTTGCCGCTCGCATCCAGAGGAGACACACACTTTAATGTCGCTGGGGAGGAGGAAAGCCTGTGTGGGTTCTATGCCTTTTTTATTGGACAGCATGAAATCCACAATAAATAAATGAATAACAAATAGAATAATAACAGTTATTCACTCGTTGCTATTTTGCAATGTTTCAAGCGATGCAGGTTTTTTTTTCCTGTAGGTTTTTTAAATGAAAAAAGCACACATTTTTCATAATGTTTAGTGAAATTATTTGGCGAGACCAAAAAAGTTTGAGAACCACTGGTCTAAAGTTAACAGTCAGTGTTTAAAAAGTGCATTCCACATGTTTACATGTTTATTACAGTGACTTTGAATATTTTGTGTGATTTGTTACTGACTTTCATATTAATGTTTACACAAGGCTTATTGTTGTCATCATTTTTACATGGTTACAAGGTTAGAAGTACAACAAATCAGTCAATATACTACTGTGATTGTATTGGTTTTAGTAAAAATATCATTTATATCAATTCATGCATCACCTAATTTCATCGTAACATAGGCCTGGCCTAAAGAAAAGAACATTTCTGTTTAATCTATCTAATATCGTCTTCGTCATAACTATACAATCATTTTTAGCTTGTCTTTGTTGAATAATACAGAACACAAGGAGCTTTAAAAAAATGATCACATATTAAATGGCAATCGCAATATTGGTAAAAAAAAAAAAATTGCAAATGCAATTAGATTATTTTCCTAAATCGTTCAGCTCTATTTCTGACACAGCATAGATAGCAACAGGACTACTACATTCAAAGTCATGAAACATAGTAAGGATATCGATAAAATAGTGTGCAAAGAAAACAAAAATAACTTTATTCAACAATTACTTATCTTCCGTTTCAGTCGATGCACGCTTACAAGAGTACCACGATGCGATGGCACTTGTGTGATGCTGCTGATGCAGGAGCCAGTATTCTGACATAGAACCCCGATGCCCTGCACCTTGTTTGCAAACCGAGGAATCCACACTCATGTGTCCTGATACTCTCATGAACGCAACACGGAAGAGAAGAAATTGCTGAATAAATGAATGACTATTCTATCAATTATCTAACTACGTTTCTGGGCCTTGAACATGATATTTCCATTTCTGTCTCTGCAGGGTCAGAAAGCTCTCAGATTTTATCAAAAATACGAAAATAATAAACTATCTTCATTTGTGTTCCGAAGATAAACTAAGGTCTTACAGTTTTAGAATGAAAGGAAGGTGAGTAATTAATGAAACAATTTAAATTTTTTGGTGTGAACTATACCTTTAAGAACAACATAATATCAAAGCAGACAGTGTAAAAACAATGAAAACGATTCAGATCTGAAGTCAGTAAAGTTATTAAAGGTCCCATTACATGAAAATGTCACTTTATGAGGTTTTTTAACATAAATATGAGTTTCCCTAGCCTGTCTATGGTCCCCCAGTGGCTAGAAATTTGGATTGGTGTAAACCAAGCCCTGGGTGTCCTGCTCTGCCTTTGAGAAAACGAGAGCTCAGACGGGCCGTTCTGGAATCTTCCCCTTATGTCGTCATAAGGGGAAAGGTTACCTCCCCTCTCTCTGCTTTGCCCGCCCGGCCAAACATTTACATTTAATTCAGTCGCAATGTCAGCACAGGCGTTACAAACAGACTTTTACGATATGGATTTGACAGCACCGCCTCAAACAGTGCGTAACAGTGTTCATTAATGCCTGATCTGTGATCAGTGATTTCTGGTGTGTAGCTAATTATTCAAGTTCACGCAGACTTTCTTTCTAAATCGTTTAATACTGTTTATGCATCAGTGAATCAAGCCAGTGACTAAACGATCAACTTCACATTGTTTCTCTTAGTAGCATAGCATGAAACAAGTCTGTTATTTAAATTGTGATTTAACTACAGAGAGCGATTAAAGAAGCTCCATTTATATTGTTCGAAGCTGTTAATCACACATCGCGAGTATATCTGCACACTTGCCCAAACTTCCGTTATAATGAATGATGCTGTTATCTTGCACATTGAAGCTTTTACTGTATTCATATCGATATTGTGTTTGCTGTTAGTTGTGGTGAAAGCATTTTTTGAGAGAAAACGCGTTGCAATGACGAGATTACTGCGTTCACACGATAAACAGACTCTGTCTACTCAATGCTCATAACTGCAGCCTTTCATGTGATGGGAAAAGATCTTTAAAATAATGCTATAATCAACACTTCCACGATCTGTTAATCTCGACAACTGTATTAGTAAAAAAAAAATGTAATATGCATTTCCAATGCGAAGGTGTCAGCCAATCACAGTTGTCATTTACTCTGAGTCTCACAGCAGATACGCCCCTTCAAACAGAGCATTCAAGCCAGAGGACTAAAATCAGGATATAAAAATGCCTTTTATTTCTAAATTTTAAATTTAAAAATCATACTAAGTAGACATCCAAAAGGCCCTTTTTACCGCCACACGTACCGCCGCGGCGGCGGTATAAAGTGCATTTGCAGCCTTTGACCGCTGAGTGGCGCTTTAACCACAAGTTATCAAACAAGCGCATCAAAGCACATTATCGCTAATAGACGTCAGTTTTGTCTCACTGATGTGTTAGATTTGATGGCTTCAGTCAGGGAAAATGAAAGAAAAACACTGTAGTTAAAATATTTAATATTTAATATCCACAGACGAAAGTTTGGTACTTATGAAGTTATGTGCATTTCTTAGAACGAATTCAAGCAGGATGTCAAGCATGTGCCTGAACCTGTGATTATATTTTCTCTAATCTACATGGAATTAAACCATATTTTAGATTTGACACATTTAAAAGGTGTGCAGTATTATTTATATTATATTATGCGTTATATTATTCTAAAGAAATTGTGGTTTACTTTGCATTGGAGCATTAAAAGTGGTAGCCTATTTTAGGGTGGTTGGCTACATGGATTAATATGCAAAATGTCAATATAAGGATTACTTTATCACAGAATATCTGTTTTTGGCGGCACTTGTTTAGTTTAAAAGTAGACATGTCAAGCTTTCTATAGATATCTCTCTCATTTCTCTTCGTTGAGTATTCACGGAGTTACAGTTCATTTTAATGACGTGTTTGGTGTTTGTAAATGAAGATCGGCGCAGACAAAGGCTGCAGACAGCACACCTTGTTTGTTATCTTTATTTTATAAGTGCACAAAGTTTTGTTGTTATTATGTCTGTATCCAAAAAAAAAATTAGACCCTTTACAGATTCGATTGATGTATTGCTCTTATCTGTACGATTAAAACTGAAAGTGTAATTTAAGTTCTTTTCGGGGTTATCAGGAGAAACTGACTCATAACGCGTATCCGTGTTAATCGACTCCAGAGGGTTAATAAAACAACATGCATTTTTGTTATTCGTTACCTGTCCTTTAACTTATTGGGAAAAAGACATTTGTCCGTAAACTGATTAAGAAATTGTTGCATGTTTAAATGTGAAGCACTGTATAATGTCGTTCCCATTATTTAGGCCTAATTTGCCTAAAATAAGAAACGAATAAAATTAAACCGGCACGATTAAATCTTTGAAACTCTAAAGAATTAATAAAACGTCCTCACAATTAAACTCAAGTTCTCTCATTATAACCAACAACATTCACACGAAGTAAAAAAAAGCTTTAGTAATTGACAACTAAAGTAATTTTAAAGGGAACCTTCTTTACTTGTTTTTAAAGTAGGGTAATATCATATAGCCTAAAAAAAAATCCCTGTTTTTTTTTTTTATTTTAGAAAAAAAAATCAGATTTATGATTTAAACCGATTTTTAAATCAATATTCAAATGACGAAGAAATTTTACAAAACAAGTTTTAATATAGTTCTTTACCATTCATTTAGCAGTCAATTTTATAACTGCAACAAGATGATAAAAAAACAGTACTGTTATTACCTTAATGCTGGAAAGATGCTATTTTTTTAATACTAGCCCATCATGCATCTAACCATCCACTCAGCTTTAAGAGCTGTTCAGATTAAAACTGCCAGCTCCGCAGTGAGTCAGTGTCATGGACGGAGGACCTGTTAATATTTTTTCTAGTTTATATTTCCATCTCGTTATGCCACTGGTTTAGATTTTTTTTTTTTTCTTATAGAACTTATTTGTAAATAGAGCAGTCACTGTCTGTGTCTACCATGGGCGTAGGTTTAGGGGGGGGACGCTAGGTACTAGTCCCTATCAATATTTTGAGATTACAAATTTGTCCCCACCAATATTTAGCAAGCTCATTTGTACTGCTATTTGGATCTTTGCACTGCTATTTGGATCGATTCTAACGGCCAGGACGACGACAGTACAAGAAACGCCGTAATTTGATTCGCGGCGGGGTATCTGACAGGCTACACGCGTGGGCCGGGACTACTTTTGTGCTTGCACTAGCAGCCAGCGGGTGATGTTGTGTGTGTGTGTGTGTACGCGCGCGCGCATGTTGACGACACCGACGGTAAGTTACCAGGGCTGTCTCTCTGCCACATACAAAGGCCAGAGTAAAAACATTTTAATATTCCGTTTTTTTGCCCCTTTTTGTAATTTGGAGATGCCACCCAAGAAGAAAAAAGGGGACATAAGAAGCTTTTTCATAAAGCAGAGTCAGAGTGTAAGTAGGCAAAATAACTAGCTAGCCACATAAATAAACTAGCAGTATTGACTGACTAGGCTTTCAAATGAAGATTCTACTGTGGAAAATAGTATTAACTGGTGATAGTATGTGTTACCCAGGATGATAGCAAGTAACTGAATGTCAATTAGCCTGTAACTTTACCTTAACTTAGAATCTTGCAGTCAACATAAACGTGAGTGTACTGGAGGGTAAATAGTGTTTATAATAGATAAAGGTTATTATATTTATTTAGATTTGTTTCCTTGTTGCAGAGTATTTTTTGTTAGTGTAAATACTAATGTACATAATTATTTTTGTTAATAAAACGCTTGGTTGTTCAGCATTACACAGTCTCGGGTGTTTTTCTTTTTTTTTTCTTTTGATAGTGCATTTTTGAGATTATACAGTTATACTAGCTCTTTAGGGACAGTATACAGGATGGTATATCGGGGTCAGGATACAATATGATGAGATGAAGTAGATTCACTTCTGTATTGTAATATTCTGTATTGCCAACAGTCTGAAATAAAAAAGGAAATCACCATTAAATCACTGGTATCTTACAACAAAAGGATTCCGGGGGGGGGGGGAGGTTGGGGTATGGGGGTGTTTTTTTATTGTTTTATTTTACAGCCCTGCTTATTTTAATGTTTTTATTAAATATCTGTATTGACTGCATGGTCATATTATCGAATTATTTACTGCCATTATGCAACCTACAAAAGTAAAGCTTGGCGAGTCGATGAACGAGCATTGCTGCAGGTTGATTTTCGGCGGATATGCCGTGCTTGTGCAGCCACGGACGTCTTCATTTCGTCGGGTGAAACATCTCTCTCACTCCGTAGCAGAGTCTGTGAGAAGCAACAACTTCCCCTCCACGTGCTCTGATACCAGAAACATAACATAGCATATAAAATAATAATAATAAAAAAAATAACTGGAGAGTTTCAAAGTGGCTTAAGCTATTTTGTGTAAACGTTTTTCCCTATAGCCTATCACATGCCAAACTAATAACATTGTAAGCATTACATCTTTAATTGCTGCTTTCTGCTGTGAAAATTTCGTTTGTTATTTTGTCAGTTTTTTTATCTAAACAGATCGATTAACTTCAAGATTTCAAAATCAGATAGCATAATGATAATGTAGCACTGTAATAAGATTACATTTGTTTGAATGTTATTGCGAAAGCGATTGAGTGTGAATCAGTTTAAATCATACTGTAACCCGAAAATAATCAGTAAAAGAAACAGACAAACTCTTAACATCCCGCTGTACTCTTGCAGTCAACCTTCTGATCAAGCTAAATATGTTGGCTGTTGGCATGAATTTTACTCGTGATAAGAAGCTCATATTCAAGTGTTTGTGCAAAAAGTATTAATGTGCATTAATGACAGGGAGGCGCCGTCTCATCACTTTAATTTTTCATGATAATGAATGTATAATTTTTTAATTAACATAATATCGTTGTGTCTCACATAGGTACATTAAAAATATATCTACTGAAAGCTTGAAATGTTTTTAGACGAAAAGGAATAGTGTAATGTGTGAATGTTGCATTTCTCTCGTCGGAGAGAGCCAGCACTGTGAATATAGCCAAAACAACAGTCGTATATAAACCGGTTCAGCAAGTGAAAGCCTCTGTCCATATGAAAGAGCAATTCACACTTTTATCTCGACTCCCACAATCCATGAATAACTACCCAAAACCCAACCCCCTCCAGCTGAACAGAATTCGGTCTGTGTTTTGGCTCTGAGGAACGGTGTGTTAGCCTACTGGGCTGAAACATGCCTGCACTCAGCAGTAGGCTACTCTTTGTATTCATAATTTTCTCGCAGCCCATATTATTATTTTCACAAGACCACAATGATAATAACAAATCATCAATTAATAATTAATCATTATTTTACGAAAATCATTGTTATTCGTGATCGTGGATGTTTGCGGGAGGCTTTAAGACCAAGCGGCATCCTCTGTTCCCGCCTCACAGCGCACGGGTCTCGAGGCTTCACTGTCTGCGGTTTGACTTCACTGAATCAGATTGAGGCCAATACAACTTATTGATCATGAGCCCAGGGCCAGCGCAAGCTCAAATGCCGCTATAGGCAGAGCACGATCGTGCCGCCCCCCTCACATTCACAATTAGGGATCCTTAAGATGCATGTAAACAATTTTTTTTTTAAATCTATGAAATTACACTAAAATAAAAACGTGCAAGCATGTTTTCAGAGTTTTTAATTTTTTCATTCTGCAAAAGGTGAAAAGTGTAGCCTACACAATGCAACAGCTAAGTATTAATTCTGTTTTAGAATCAGAAAGAATCAGAATCAGAAAGAGCTTTATTGCCAAGTATGCTTGCGCATACAAGGAATTTGTTTTAGTGACATAAGCTTCCAGTAAACAGAGACAACAACACACAGACAAAAAAAAAAAAAAAAAAAAAATTTTACAGGAGATTTACAAATTGGCAAATAAATAAGTGTATAAACAATTGTGCTATAAATGATAATGGAATAGGATTGAGTGAGATGCAGGAATGTTCTAGGATGGAGGGGTAACAAATAAATAAGGATATTGCACATTTTTGCATAAGTTTAAGTGGGAAACATTTAACTGTTCATGAGGTAGATTGCCTGGGGGAAGAAACTATTCTTGTGCCTTGCTGTTCTTGTATTTGCGGCTCTGAGGCGCCGGCCAGATGGCAAAAGTTCAAAGATGGGGTGACTTGGATGTGAGGGATCCAGAGTGATTTTCTGAGTCCTTTTCCTCACTCTGGATGTGTACAGTTCTTGGAGGGTGGGCAGGGGAGCACCAATAATCCTTTCAGCAGTCCGAACAGTTCTCTGTAGTCTTCTGATATCTGATTTTGTTGCTGAACCAAACCAGACAGTAATTGAAGTACACAGGACTGACTCAATGACGGCTGAGTAGAACTGTTTTAGCAGCTCCTGTGGCAGGTTAAACTTCCTCAGCTGGCGAAGGAAGTACAACCTTTGTTGGGCTTTTTTCACAATGGAGCCAATGTGATTGTCCCACTTCAGGTCCTGAGAGATGGTGGTTCCCAGGAATCTGAATGACTCCACTGCAGTCACAGTGCTGTTCATGATGGTGAGTGGGGAAAGTGCAGGGGGGTTTCTCCTAAAGTCCACAGTCATCTCCACTGTTTTGAGCGTGTTCAGCTCCAGGTTGTTAAGACTGCACCAGACAGCCAGCTGCTCAACCTCCTGTCTGTAAGCAGACTCGTCACCGTCCTGGATGAGGCCGATGACTGTAGTGTCGTCTGCAAACTTCAGGAGCTTGACAGAGGGGTCTTTAGAGGTGCAGTCGTTGGTGTACAGGGAGAAGAGCAGAGGGGAGAGAACACATCCCTGAGGGGCACCAGTGTTGGTGGAGCAGCTGTTTGACATGAATTTCCCCAGTCTCACTAACTGTTGCCTATCTGTCAGAAAGCTGGTGATCCACTGACAGATAGAGCTAGGAACAGAGAGCTGGGTCAGTTTGGTCTGGAGGGTTGTTGGGATGATGGTGTTGAAAGCCGAACTAAAGTCCACAAACAGGATCCTCACATAAGTCCCTGTTTTGTCCAGATGTTGCAGGATGAAGTGCAATGCCATGTTGATTGCATCATCCACGGACCTGTTTGCTCGGTACGCAAACTGCAGGGGGTCCAGTAAGGGTCCAGTGATGTCCTTCAGATAAGCCAGAACCAGTTTTTCAAACGACTTCATGACGACAGACGTTAGAGCCACAGGTCTGTAGTCGTTAAGTCCTGTTATCTTGGGTTTCTTTGGAATGGGGATTATGGTTGAGCGTTTGAAGCAGGAAGGCACTTCACACAACTCCAGAGATCTGTTGAAGATCTGTGAAAAGATGGGGGCCAGCTGGTCAGCACAGGTTTTCAGACAGGCTGGTGTAACGCCATCTGGGCCTGGTGCTTTTCTTCTTTTGTTTTTTCTTGAAGACCTGGCGCACATCATCTTCACAGATTTGAAGAGCAGGAGGTATGGAGAGGGGGATTGCAGGAGGTGTTAATGGTTGTGTAGGGAGATGGTCAGAGTGGGTGTTGGGGGTTTCAAATCTACAATAAAACTCATTCAGGTCGTTAGCAAGTCGTTGATTAGCCTCAGTGCAAGGGGATGGTGTCTTGTAGTTTGTGATGGCTCTCAGTCCTCTCCAAACTGAAGTAGAGTCGTTGGAAGTAAACTGGTCTTCCAACTTTTTAGCGTAGGTCTTTTTAGCCGCTCTAATCTCTTTGTTCAGTGTGTTCCTGGCCTGATTGTACAAGACCCTGTCCCCATTTCTGTAGGCATCCTCTTTGGCCTGACGAAGGTGTCTGAGTTTTACTGTAAACCATGGCTTATCATTGTTGAATGTTAAATAAGTCCTGGTAGGAATGCATATATCCTCACAGAAACTAATATAGGATGTTACAGTCTCTGTGAGTTCGTCCAGATCGGTGGTAGCAGCTTCAAAAACGCTCCAGTCTGTGATGTCAAAACAAGATTGTAAATCCTGCTCTGTTTCGCTGGTCCATCTCTTCACAGTCTTTACTACAGGTTTAGCAGATTTAAGTTTCTGCTTGTAGGTCGGTATAAGATGAACCAGACAGTGATCAGAACGTCCCAAAGCTGCTCGTGGAACAGAGTGATATGCATCCTTTATTGTGGTGTAACAGTGATCCAGTATATTACTGTCTCTGGTGGGACAGGTAACATGCTGTCTGTATTTTGGCAGTTCACGGGAGAGATTGGCTTTATTAAAGTCCCCAAGAATGATTAAAACAGAGTCCGGGTGTTGTTGTTCTGTGTCTGTGATCTGATCAGCGAGTTTCTGTAAAGCTGAGCTCACATGCGCTTGAGGTGGAATGTAAACACTAACCAGAATGAACGAGTGAAACTCCCGCGGCGAATAGAACGGCTTGCAGTTGATAAACTGCGTTTCTAGATCAGGACAGCACATCTTCTTTAATACAGTTACATCTGTACACCACCGTTCATTGATGTAAAAGCATGTCCCGCCGCCGCGCGATTTCCCCGTTGATTCTGCTTCGCGGTCCGCTCTGAACAGCTGAAAGCCCGGCAGATAGAGCGCGCTGTCCGGTATGGCGTCATTTTATAGGCTAATAGTGTACAGAATAAAACTAAACATGTGCACTCAACTTTTTAGCTCACAAAACTGGAGTTTTCGAGACTGATACACACATTCACACACCTTCATTTCAGAAGCGTGCGCGTCGGGCTTTCGCAGCGGCAAACGCTTTGATTGCGTCTTTAAAGTCACAATTCTATAATGGTCAAAATTACTCAGGCCAATGGTATTTTTTTAATGACATTATTTTATTATTATTATTATTATTATTATTATTATTATTATTTGAATAATTGTAGCTTACATAAATAGGTCAAGCAAAACAAATATTCGGATTGTCCCTTATTTTTTCCCTTGTTTTCCTAAAGAATAAACACGTATTTTTTACAAGAACAAACATGATAACATATTATTAATTAATAAAAAATAATTTAAGCAATTAAAACCTTTTTTAAACTTGAATTTAAATACTATTAAACTAACTTTAAATTCTCAAGGAGTTTATAAGTAAAAAAAAAAGTTCTAAATGAACTTGTGTTAACAATATAATTAGAACTAACAATATAATTCGATTTTTTAAAATGAACAATTCCTGTATAAAATGGGACAGCAACCTTTATATCAGTGGTTCTCAACCTTTTTTTCCAGCAGGCCGCACTATGGTCTAAGTGCAAGTCTACGCATATAATTTAAATATTACGTCAGCAATACAAGCCAACCTGATTTATAATATTATAGCCTAACTATTATGATATATAATCTATCACATTCATTGAAATAAATAATTCTACTCCCCATAAATAAAACACCTGATGCTGTCGGGAGCTGACCAATTTTGTTAGATTCAGCTTGAAAGCAATAACACAAAGAAGTTGCGATTGTAACGCCTGTGTTATACTTTCCGCATGAGCAATCCGGATGCAGACACGGCCAGCGCGGATGCAGACTTCTTCAACTTATAGCTACTTCTGAATGCGCAGGCTGATGGTCCCCTCTGCAATTGCCCATAATTATTGCACATCTGACTGTCTTTATATTCTTTTACTGACGGATTGCACAGGTTCGAGTAGCAATGAGCTTCTTCACTCTGCCTGCACATGTGCAATTTTGCTTTTGAAGCCTACTGACCACGCGCACCTGTCCGCGCGGTCGTCTGCTCAGGAGCCTCGGCACACACTCTCCAATGACGATAAGGATTGCTACATAGTGTATGGTGTTTCCATTTATCTGAACTTCTTCAAGTGAGTTGCGGAGCAAAAAAAAAACAAAACAAACGAAAATCCAGCACTTCTCCTTTAATACTGATACTGCGACTATTCACAGTTTGTACATGTTCATTCGCTGGCATTTTTTGAATTTCTTTTTTTTCTCCCTTAAAAAACAAATGTGTCCATTCTGATGCGCAATTTTACCTTAAAAGCAATTTACCTAATGGCTGTTGATGACTATTTGAATTGAATTCTGCCAAAGTGCAAGCTTGTATGTGTTCGTTAAATGCTTATGCCAGTGCTCATGTCTGAAAATAATATATGAAGAAAAAAAATCACATAAAAACATTAGGATATAGCTTATATTTCATTAGTAGCATAATTTTTTTTAATTGATGTAAATAATAAAATTGTAGAAAATTATTAAAAAAAAAAAATTATTCAGCATGTGTCGGGCCTCATTTGAATTCGTGACGGGCTGTGGGTTGAGAACCACTGCTTTATTTCAAACATTTTTAAATCGTCCACAGCTGAGTTTTGCGGGAGGCTGATCTGCGCCAGATCGCGTGAAGTGAATGTAATGAACAAAGTCATTTTCAGATGCAATGAAAAAAAAAACCCATGGATAACCTAGATTAGTCCCAGGCTCTGTTCTGAAGTAAAATGATTATAATTACTGTTAACCAAGAGTAACACATTTTTAACACATTTTAACGGATTAATCGCCTATTTTCATATGCTGAATGTTTTCTTTATTTTTTATTTTTGAAACACGCTAAAAATTAAATAAAGTTTGTCAGAGGAAAAAAAATATGAGTCGTGTATAGGTTTCATTTTAACGGATCAATCACCTATTTTCGTTTGCTGCATGTTTTTTTTTAAACACGCTAAAAAATAAATCAGAGTTTGTGAGAGGAAAAAAATATAGGCTATAAGAAAATATTTTACAACAAATCCTTTAAATTTAACAAATTTATCAGAACAAAACAATAATTAAAAATATATAATTTTAATGGATAAATATAATTGCAGTATATAATAATATAGGCTTAGTAATAAAAAATAAAAAAAATAATAATAATAATTTAAAGCTAAGCATAAGGTAAGGTTTGGCTTTCCCATTCGGGAGAAATCAAACGTTTCCATATTTGTGATGTTGCCCAATTGAAGCTTAACTATTATTCATGAGGTAAATAGGCTGTGTGCGTTTCAGTATCGAGCAAAAAAAAAATCATAATTAACAATGTCAAAGTGCTCACGCCGAATGTCTGGTGAACGACTGCTGTTTCCAATGAATATGTGCGCGAGGCACCAGCACGCACAAACAGCTGAAACAAATAATACTTAATTTTTGGTCACACATAAGGCAAAATTCAAAAATGCTGGTAGTTTGAAAAAATAGGAATAATAACAGAGTTAATACTAATTATTGCTAAATGCGGGACCGTTCCCATTTCGATCTGCATATGGAAGCTGAAGATTTTTTTAAACCAAGAATGAACCGAAATGAAAATGAAATTAAAACATTTAGCTTATATATATATAGGCCTTATATTTATTTACTGTTTAATAAAAATAGCATGCATATGATCCTTTGTGTTAAGGTCTTCTTTTAATTTTTGTTTAGTAGACTGTAGCCTAAGACTATCCTACATTTTGAAAATTAACAAATTGTAAAAAAAATTATGTTTTTTTTTAATGTTACAATGTTATATCATAAAGTTATTGTTGTTTTACTTCCTTCTTTTATCTCATTTTACAGTTACATTCATTTCGCAATCCGTCCCTTTGCGCCACCTGGCGGTAGTTTCGCGAATGATTTTAACACGCGACTGAATTACAGTTACCACCGTGGCGGTACACGCGGCGGTAAGCCCCAGATAGGATGGCCACCTACTGTAACAATATAAGTACAGTCGTGGCCAAAAGTTTTGAGAATTACATAAATATTGGAAATTGGAAAAGTTGCTGCTTAAGTTTTTATAGCAATAGCAATTTGCATATACTCCAGAATGTTATGAAGAGTGATCAGATGAATTGCATAATCCTTCTTTGCCATGAAAAATAACTTTCATTGCTTTCATTAAAGGACCTGCTGAGATCATTTCAGTAATCGTCTTGTTAACTCAGGTGAGAATATTGACGAGCACCAGGCTGGAGATCATTATGTCAGGCTGATTGGGTTAGAATGGCAGACTTGACATGTTAAAAGGAGGGTGATGATTGAAATCATTGTTCTTCCATTGTTAACCATGGTGACCTGCAAAGAAAAGCGTGCAGCCATCATTGCGTTGCATAAAAATGGCTTCACAGGCAAGGATATTGTGGCGACTAAGTTTGCACCTAAATCAACAATTTATAGGATCGTCAAGAACTTCAAGGTTCAATTCTTGTAAAGAAGGCTTCAGGGCGTCCAAGAAAGTCCAGCAAGCGCCAGGATCGTCTCCTAAAGAGGATTCAGCTGCGGGATTGGAGTGCCTACAGTGCAGAGCTTGCTCAGGAATGGCAGCAGGCAGGTGTGAGCGCATCTGCACGCACAGTGAGGCAAAGACTTTAGGAAGATGGCCTGGTGTCAAGAAGGGCAGCAAAGAAGCCACTTCTCTCCAAAAAAACATCAGGGACAGATTGATCTTCTGCAGAAAGTATAGTGAATGGACTGCTGAGGACTGGGGCAAAGTCATATTCTCCGATGAAGCCCCTTTCCAATTGTTTGGGGCATCTGGAAAAAGGCTTGTCCGGAGAAGAAAAGGTGAGCGCTACCATCAGTCCTGTGTCATGCCAACAGTAAAGCATCCTGACACCATTCATGTGTGGGGTTGCTTCTCATCCAAGGGAGTGGGCTCACTCACAATTCTGCCCAAAAACACAGCCATGAATAAAGAATGGTACCAAAACACCCTCCAACAGCAACTTCTTCCAACAATCCAATAACAGTTTGGTGAAGAACAATGCATTTTCCAGCACGATGGAGCACCGTGCCATAAGGCAAAAGTGATAACTAAGTGGGACCAGAATGTTGAAATTTTGGGTCCATGGCCGGGAAACTCCACAGATCTTAATCCAATTGAGAACTTGTGGTCAATCCTCAAGAGGCGGGTGGACAAAGAAAAACCCACTAATTCTGACAAACTCCAAGAAGTGATTATGAAAGAATGGGTTGCTAACAGTCAGGATTTGGCCCAGATTGAGAGCATGCCCAGTCGAATTGCAGAGGTCCTGAAAAAGAAGGGCCAGTACTGCAAATATTGACTCTTTGCATAAATGTCATGTAATTGTCGATAAAAGC
The DNA here is from genome assembly GCF_963082965.1 of Carassius carassius. Lineage (NCBI taxonomy): Eukaryota > Metazoa > Chordata > Actinopteri > Cypriniformes > Cyprinidae > Carassius > Carassius carassius. The sequence goes on along the minus strand of NC_081758.1, from coordinate 31,066,394 downwards.
CTTTGAAACGTATGAAGTGCTTGTAATTATATTTCAGTACATCACAGAAACAACTGAAACAAAGATCTAAAAGCAGTTTAACAGCAAACCTTTTGAAAACTAATATTCATGTAATTCTCAAAACTTTTGACCATGACTGTACACCTCAGGAAACATAAAAAAAGCATTTAAAAAAAAGAAAATAATCCACATCATGGGACCTTTAAATAACTTTCAAACAAGAGGTGGAGCTACAGGTGGACAACTTTCCAAAAAAAATATAAAAAAATATTACAGTAATTAAAGTTTTTAGCCTTTTACATTTTTTTTTCTATAAATTCTAGACTGTAATCAAATTTTCAATAAATTCTTTTTTTTAATTAAATTAAACCTGGGATTCTAGAAGCTTATTTCTAGACCAACAATTTTGTAACTCCCTACTACTTTGACTCGAGGGAACAATTTTGTACTGTGATTGTAAAATTGCTTTGGTATTCATTATATTTTCTCCCACACTGACTTTAGTTATCCACCCCAGGATGGTATCATTTTAACAGCACTGCCTCAGACACACATTTGCCTCAGCACTATAATGGACCCAAAGCAAACAGTATGGTCTATGAGATAATATGAGAAGCACGTGGTGGAGAGAGATGGGAAGAAGGGTGTAAAGACGACCCATCCTTGGCATAGATGATGAGTCACTGCAGGACAACAACCAGAGCAATAACTCAGCACAGCCAAACTAAACTCAAGCTAAATGAGATACAGACGGACTGATTTTGTGAAAACAATGGAAATGAATCAGCATCAGCATGAGGGGAATTATGGGGCTGCTTTGTTCATTCACAGATTGACGCATGACTTGCCAAGCTGGAATGGTTTACCTGCATGACCATCTGTTGCCAGTCCAGCGTTTGGTTGCTCCCGCCTATGGTTCCGCCCACCAGTCGATCAGAGGGCAGACTGCCACGTTCCAGCTGCAAGGAGACATTGCGGCGTTCCTCTTCAAGTGCCCTGGTCAGACGCTCGAAGCGCGCCTCCTGCTCTTTGACTGATGCCAGGATACTGGCGGCTGAAGGCACGTCATATTCTTCCATAGCAGCGCCCAAATGCTGATTAGAGGGCAGCGTAAATGGGGGGGAGAGAAGGACCCAGGACAAAAGAAACAACCATTTAAAGGGATAGTTCAGCCAAAATATGAATTCTCTTAACATTACATACTCTCTTTACTTTTTTTTTCTTCTGTGGAACATAAAAAGAAGTTATTTATAGCAGAATGTCCCTTTTTCATTAAAAGCACATTGAAAGCAAATGGTGAACGCAACTATCCTTCAAGGAATTTAACAACTTCAGGGACAGTTATAGAGTCAAGTGATATTCAGGGCTTAATGCAAATGGAACCACCTTTTAATTAAATATTGGAATATTCTAGATTATAAGAATCAATCAAATTGGCATGGTTTTATTCTTAAATATTACTGGATAAAACTAAAATCTCAGCTTCAGACGAGTCAAAATGTTAATTTTAAAACACAGTCCTAATATAATATAAAATAAAGGACAAAAACTATTTTTGTCCCTTTAGGCTTTCCATAGTTTGGTGAACAAAGAAGACTTGAATAGTAGTATGTTCCACTACCTTTATGATGACAGCCTCTGGTCTCCATCCACTTTCACTGGATGGAAGATAGCTGCTTGGGTTCTTTTTGTGTTCCCCATAAGAAATAACATCATACTTTTTTGGAATGACATAAGGGTGAGTACATAAGGACAAAATATACATCTGGCTTTACTATACCTTTAATACTATGTAACCCTAAAACCTTATACTGCAACAATGTCACATTGTACTGTACTATGAGCAGCAATTATAAAATGGCCAGAACTCGCATGCATATGCCACAAAACACACTCACAATACTTCCAGACTAAACTCACCACACATCGACACAATACAGACATGCTGGACTATAAATCACCATGATAACTTCATTAATGCTATGCACAATAGCTCGGACTTCTCTCCCATTCTGAAAAGTGTCAAAATTAAAATAATGGAAGCTTCACATAGAGCATAAAGTAGTAAAACCTAGGGTTGAGGCTTGGTTCATACACAGTTCACCTGCATACACACCTATCAGTTAGTGGAGAGAGAGGCAGTTAGAGGACAGACATCCCCCTATAAGAACAGATGAGAGGAGATGTGCCCAGGGGGAGGCAAAGAGAGAGAGCGAGAGCTGGCTGCAGAGGGAAAGAAAGACAAAGAATCACAGGTTAGATAACACTCTGACACTATAAACATAATAGACAGGATTCTGCTCCATTTCCTGGGGACTTAAAGAGGGTGAAGATAAAGAAATGAAGCAGAAGATGCTAGAAAATGATAAATGACTACTGAAACCTCATTCGCTGACTTTGAGAAAAGTAGATTGGATTGGGCTGTCAGGGGACAGGTGTACAGAGACAAAGGGGGCCAGACTTAGTATGAGATGGAAAAGGTTCCTGCTGGTGCAAATTAATATTTACTAAGAGCGTTATACAGTTGTTGTTTTCGTTCTCCATTAAACCAGAACCACAAATGGACACACACAAACACACAGTAACACAAACGTGCTATTCTCAAAAGAACAGTCGGTGTGAAGGTCCCATTCCCTTTGAAGCACAGTCAGTACACACGCAGGCTTTAAAGTTTGTTTCTGGCTGATCATTTATTTATCTTAAGCAGCGTTCTGACACAGCTCTAACGGCAAGGCATTGTACTGCAGTCTTGTTCTGGGTACAAAGAGCGACTGCACCAGGTCTAAGCATAGGGAGCTGATCTGCTTTTGCTGTTGCTTCTGCCTCTAGAAAATAATGCAACATTACATTCATCATGCTAATTATGACACATCTACAAAAATGTGATAACTTATCATGAAAAATGTAAGTCAACAAAAATGTGGCGACTGTGAAAATTGATAAACTTCTAATATCTGAGATTTAAACGGTTAGATGTGAATAATAGATCACTTTTAGCCTTTTATGAGAAATGAACTGTTCTACCAGCTGGGTCTACAAAATGTTATTTATTAAATATAATGAAATACATGAACATATCTACAGCAGCATCTTATCTATACATTCATCCAATTTTGTTTTGACTTTTTATTTCTAGTTAAAATGCAATTTCACACAATTAAATGAGTTTAGATTAATTCAATTTCCATCCTGAATTAAAATGGGCTAATATGTGGTTTCATACTAGCCAAATGTGTCAGTTTTTTCATTGTCCACCCAATAAAATTGGTCAGTAGCACACTCCTCCTAAGAATGATATTTATTTTTTATGTCTGGAGCATATAATATACAGGATTATTTACACACAAAATGGGTTTGATCAAATCCCTAACTCTGAGCAATAGTAATAGTGCCTTTCCTTAGCAAACACCACTTGTTAACTAATACACTGTTTGAAAGCTTTACTAAAGATTTAGATCTAAATTGCTTTAGTGCTAGAGTAAAAGTATAGTATTTAACATTAAACACAGAAAGGAAATCAAATGTTAAGAGGTTGCTCAAACCATCATTCAAGGCCAGCTATCAAAATATTTACAGTGTCTAGAAGGGGACAGCACTCTCATCATAGGATTAATGGAGTTATGATGATGAGACAGTTATGATGATGAACTCCTGCTTAAGGATTACAGAAGCTGCTTCTCCCATACTCCCCATTTCTAGAAGTGCAGGGGCTGATGGGAAAATGGTCCCTGTCTCTCTAAGTATCAGAAGGAGAATGACAGGCATGTCAGACATCACCACTGCACTTATGACCACAGACTTAAAATAGTCCTAAGTAGTGGAGCATTCCAGGCCTTGGGCTTGGAGCTGGTTGTGCTAATAGTTTGGAGAAAAGTTAATTGTCAGTTAACTGTTCCGGCAAGAACATTCCATCTGTATGCTGCATTAACCTTACAAAGGGCTTTACTGCACTGATGGCAATATGGTTATCTGAACTAATGATTGTACAACAGATTAACAAAGAAGAATGAGCCATTATGCCAACAAGGCATATTATTTTAAAGGGATAGTTCACCTATTAACATTCTATCATTTAGGCCAGGCATACACTGTTCAGACACTTGGGAGGTCGTGAGCCATTGCACACGTTACGAGTCAGTTAACCTGATAATCTTGTCGAAGCAGTTGGTACACAGCACGACTATACTGCCGTGCGAGCTGGTCACATGAGCAATCACTGCTAAATGAGTGTTCCTGCTAAACACGGAGATATGGAGCTTTTCAATGTTGCTGCTATATAGCTTCAAATAGGAAAATAAATCAAATTAAAAGATGAGTGATTATTTGGCGAACTGCAGTTTCTCTTTACAACATGTTTTTGCAGCGGTGAGCAATGTAGCCAAATCATTGACATCTATTAATTCAACATAATGACCAATCAGAGGCTTTTATGTTAGAATCCACTCACCACTCGCAAAGCTGGAATTTTGTCCAGTGCTGAAATCTGCACACTTGTGAATCATCTTATTATTTCAAAGTGTAGACGCAATGTTAAAACAGAGATTCATTGTGCAGTGAGCTTCACTGATTATAACGGAACTTTGTGAGATCACGAACTAAGATGAGCGAGTGATCGTAAAAGGAGCGCTCTTAGCGCCACTGCACAAAATACATGCTATGTGAAAATAGATGTGCATTAATGCTAAAGCACCCTCACTCATTTTAGAAAGCACCTTCAGTGGAGCACATTCAGCAGAGAACAGCATAGTCATTCCTTTCAACAAAAATGATTTCGGTAACTTTTGGTTAATAGAGTGTACTAATTGACAAATTTGTAATAGGTTATGCAAACAAAATAGATAAAACAAAACAAAAAGCACACAATACATAGGATTTTGTAGCATTTACTAATGGCCAGAATTGGCTTTAATTCCTGGAGACAAAAATACCCCATCACGTGAACTGTACTCATGCTAGTTTATCCTCAGGAATAAATACATTGCAGCATAAACCCTGGTGCTAAAAATAGCTGTGTAATAAATGTACAAATGTAGTTGGAGCTTTCTGCGTGGTTCAAGAGATGAGATGCAGCAGCAACGGCACATTTAAAAGCCTTGACTTGAAAAAAACCTCCACAACAAATTCATCAGGGGTTAGGGAACACATACAGTATGTAGCCAAGCAGGAATCATTAACTTCTGTTGAGGTGAGAAAACATTGAGACAATTGTGTTTACAGTGCAAAGAGTTATTAGATCTCAACCCAATAAACCTGGAACAATACAATCTTAAAGGGTCATGAAACCCCAAATTACTTTTTCTGAGATCTTAGCAGAGGTGTTTGTGTTGCACATCATAGAAGACAAATGTTAGCATACGATAATTTTAACTACTGGAGAAAACTGGTTAATTTTAAGCTTTTTGCGCTATTCTCGCACTATTTTCATCTTCCGGGTTTAAAATCTACATTGCGTTGATGTCACAATTTGTGACGTGGTAATGGACTACAGTACATAGATGACGCGTCGGTGTCTATTAAATTATTAATGAGACTGCGTGTTCTTATCAACATGTAGCTTCAACACTAACCGTGGTTAGTTCTTTTTTTTGGTTGGTTCTTTTTTTGCGTGAACATTTGGGCAGCATTACTCCAATATTTCCACATAGTGACGTAGACGTGGGGGCATGTATGAATGAGCTTTTTTTAAGGGGGCGTGGCAGAGTCCTAACTTTGATAAAGAATATCTCTTTGGATTTGAGACTTTAGTCTTTGCAACTTTAAAGCAATTCTTTATGCACCAAGAGCTTGTTACACTCCAAAGAGAAAGGAAAAATTGAAAACCCATCATATGACCCCTTTAACTTGGTGAGTGTAACTGTTTTTACAGCTCTGTGACACAACCCGTCAAAAGTAGGGCTGTGCAAAAAATCGAATGCGATTTTCATGCACATCTCATCAGTAAAGACGCTCCTGTAATTAGAAGTATATCTCCAGCACGTGCGTTCAGATCAGGGTTGCCAGGTTTTTACAACAAATCCTGCCCAGTTGCTTCTCAAAACTAGCCCAATCGCGCTTTGAGGTGGTTCCCCGATAAAATTTGCTTCCCGGGGTTAAAATATACGTTTTTTAGCAGGGTTGCATTGGTAAAAATTTGCATTTAGGGGCTAAATATCACGTTATTTGTATTGGGGTCGCTTCGAATTTTTATCGGGGAACCACCTCGAAGCGCGATTGGGCTAGTTTTGATTAGCAACTGGGAAGGATTTGTTGTGAAAACCTGGCAACCCTGATCTGAACGCACGTGCTTGAGATATACTTCTAATTACAGGAGCATCTTTACTGATGAGATGTGCATGAAAATCGCATTCGATTTTTTGCACAGCCCTAGTCAAAAGGCTTACAAACACCACAGAATAAGCCTTAAAAGTTAACAGAGGTGAAACAGCATGTTCATATATATGTTTTTGATGCAGAGTGCAAATGGGCGTGCATTTATTTGTGTTTTTAACTCGATGGGAGTGAAATGAAAATGTCTGAATGCGAAGCTGTCTATCTCCCCTCTTCCCCCTTCTCCGCTCTGCTGCACACCACGGCCACTTTTTTAGCATTTTTTAAAACTGTGGTGAGAACTAACAAGATGGTTATATAAGGCAGCATACAAAACTCAACTACTATGTTGGAGTTGGCCTGACAAAATTTTTGAGCAAACATCATAAGCCCAAACACTTAGAAGCTGCATAGTTTATCAGGTTTGCATTGATGTCTGTAGCAAAAATTATAAGGGATGAGTTATGTGGCCTTAGCAAAGCAATATTTATGCAGGATTGCAGCAGACGGATGAAGAGGGGCCAACTAGACAGAAAACTGGTGGGAAAAGACCCCCCCCCTCCCAATCAGAGAATGGTTTCATTTTATTAACCCCAGCCAATCCCCTCTTCAAAAAGATAAACCCTATCATTTCTCCTCTGGGGGCTAGAGGTCCAACATAAATAAATCACCATTCCAGCTCCACCTGAGCCCCATCTGTGTGTGCAGGGTCCGTCGAGTAAAGAGAACTGGCCATTTGGTGCTGTTGAGAGATCAGTTTTGTGGGTTCAGTAAAGAAGTCCAAAGAAAAGGCCCTCAAGAGCACCTGATCCCATTTTTACATTCATCTGCACCTCTCCACCGGAGTTCAGATTCCAAATTAAGGATGGATTAAGTTCAATCACAAAGATTCAAACAAAAGGACGTTAACAATCTCCGATGTTGAGCCGTGCTGCATTATGTGTCAAGGCACTTATGATGAATGATGGGCTTGTGCTTTTCAGTAATCTAATATATTTTGTTCCATGCACAAAGTATGTCAAAAGGTGAACCCTGAAATAAAATGGAAAATCACTTGAATCAAAAGACTGAGTTAGAGACGTTCTATAGATTTAACTGTGCAGTATTTGTGCAGGAGATTTACTTCCTTTACTTTACAATACATGAAACATTCATTCCTCTTTGAAACACCGATCAAAATCATTTTAATGATATTGGGAGACTTCTGTCACTTTTCTTTTTTTAAGTCTATTCAAAACTTTGATGCTTCTAGAACTTAATTAAAAAATCCATATGAATCGAGTGGTTTAAACCAAATCTTCTGAAGAGACATAATCGGTTTGACGATATACAGATTAATATAGGCTTTTATTTCACATATAAATGTTGATCATAAAATCAATCAAATATGGTACATGGAAGCTCAAACGTGTTTGCTTGATGCAAATTTTGATCAAGTCTCTTCAGAAGAATTGGATCGATATACATTTCTTTTACAATCTCTTTATGAACAGGAGGTATTAAAAAAAGCTGTATTCGTGTTTCAAAGATGAATAAACATCTTGCAGGTTTGGAACAAGTTTTTTGTAGAGATTTGATTTGATTAATTTATGCTAACTTTGACAAATTCCACAGATTTCTGCGAAGCAGAAAATGCAGACGGAATCTCAAAATCCAGTCATGAAAATGAAACTTACATTTTAATATGGACAGTCACGGAATTTGTCAAAGTTAGCATAAGTGAATCTAAACAAATCTCCATATGGACCAGTATCTGTAAATGTTAAGTTGCAAAAGTTGGTTGAAATATGAATCCTGCATGTTCTGCGTGTCTCAGTGTGAATGAATGAATGGCTGTGACGTTTGGATTTGTTTACTAAATAAACTGAAGCGCGTGACGCTTGAAGTAATTTCAGCATCTGCCGTCTCAGTGAGGACATAAATACACAAACAACATCACCAGACCTGTTCTGAGTCACTTCATAATCATTTTACCGTTTCATTTTAGTAAAACCAGTGTCAATTTAAAGGTATTCACGGCAACCCATCAAAATAAGTTCATTTTCACATAAAGGCATTGTGCTAGAAATATTACTATTATTTAGTAGAATGTATGTGATACTTCTACTACTGTTGAAAAAATTAATACAACTTTTTAAAGAAATAAATCGCATAATATTTCTTCCATGTTTTAATTTTAATAGCAAATCCCCTTTATTTACCAAAAAATAAAATGTTTAAATTTCATTAATTAAAAGACAAATTAAATTTGGGTGAAACTGGTTTACTGTTTTTCATAATTATATGACTTGTAGAAAAACTTTAAACACAACTGTAAATAAGTATAAATAATAATATATATATATATTTTTTTTAATTAGCATATTTTTATGTTTTGCTCTGGTACCGAAATTGGTACCGAGAACCGTAGATTTTCACTGGTATTGGTACCAAATACTGAAATTTTGGTTTGTTTTCTAGGAAGAGGAAAGAACATGGAAATAAAGCCATTGTTTACCGCAATTTTTTTGCCTCGTCTTTGTTCTTTAAAGTGACTCTGGATGTGAGGAGCCTCTCGAAATGAACCAGCAGCAAGGAGAATATCCTCAGCTGCACTCAGGTTTCAAGTCCTTAAATAACCCAGTGCATTATGGGTACAGTGAAACAAATCAAAGGCATGCCATGCTGTGACGCCTCTCAAAGAGGATGAATCATCACTGTATTTATTTACATAGACAATATTCACATTTCACACAGAATTCTACATCATCTTCACCACCTGATTATACTGAGTGAATGGAAAGGCAAGAAAAAGGAGAGAAAAGAGATGCATCATGCTATGTTTGCAGTGGACCAGAAGGTCTGTCTTAACTATGACAAAAATCAGAATTGATAGTAGTCACAATTATTAATTTCAATTAATAAAATTAACATTAAAATACTTATGGCATGCCATATTCATTACGTAAGCTACAAACCTAAAACAAGAACTATATATAATAAAAAAAAAAATTAAAAAAAATTATAATAATGATACACTGCAAAAAAATTAAATAAAATAGAAATCCTATTCTGAATAAGTATGTTTGTCTAAATGTCAAGTTAAAACATCTTCGAATCACTGAAACAATATAAACTTACTTGAGAAGCAACAGTGCATAAAAAAACTCATTTGACGAGTATTTTGACTAACTGCACTGGCAGATTTAGGAATAAATATAAGGTTAAAAAGCTTTAAAAAAAAAAAAGTGAAAAAATTATGTGCAGTAATACAAAATACACTTCTATTTGGATACAATCTATAAAAAAAAATCTTGATAACTTTAGCAGCTGCATCTCTATAACCTTGTTTTAAGGGTTTTTACTGTAGAATTTTATTTTAAATTAAAGAATTCAAAAATCAAATGTAGTGTTGTAGTTTTGATACTACTTTCATTGCAAGTATATTTAGTGTATACTGTGTGTCATGTTTCATGACACAGCCATATCCATGTGGCATGGTCATGGTTTATACATACACTACCATTTAAAAGTTTTGGGTCATTTAACGTAGCACTATCAGCAGATTTTAAAACCATGACAGACGTCACTGCCTTTTTCGCAGTGATTGACTGCTATCTGTCATTTGTGCCTCTCATTTGCATGGAATTGAGCATTTCAAACTTTATGACACATCGCTGTCATTCCCAAAATCCCTTGTTCGATCCTGACACTCATCTCCCATAGAAAATGAATTGAAAACGGCCACTCATATCTGCTCGCTCAACACCAGTGTACACATTCGGTCAAAGAAACAAATGAATGCACACTAAGCATCATTTTAAGGACTAAAGTCCACCCCAATGTAACTTAAAATTTGGCATAATCAAAAAAAAATGTATATGCATTATTATCTAAGGATTCATTCAACTGCATAATGAGTAATATGCAAAAGAAAATGATACAAAAGAAAACATTCATCACCTAGCAGCATATTTTGATAGGATGATGATGATGATGATGATGACGACGAAAGAACAGATAAAGGGGTGCAACTGGCGAAATGAAGGGAAGAAAGTGAAAAGTAAACAGATGGGTTGGGTGGGTACCTGTGTCGGCTGGGCAGTCGGTGTGCGTGTGGACGTGAGGGTTAAGGCTGTAAGAGAGGGCTGACTGAAACTGGAGCTCTCCTCTCAAGAACCTCTGCTTGAAACAGCAGCTGCAACAGAGACAACGACACACTCATCAAACACATGCGATAGGGACAATCCACGCTGTATCATTGGTAGGTTTATTTACATATTACAACTGTGAGTCGGTGCAACCACACACTCCCCACCTCAGGGTTCAAGCTGAGAATATGAAAAGCTGGGATGCGTGGCTCTGGATTGTTTACTTCAGAGTTATAAATCGTTTATCTTCTCCTCATTACAGAGTAATGCCACAGCATTGTATTTCCACAAATTAGGGGGTACATAATAGCAAATCCATTCATGAAGGAATTTGGTCGGAGATGTGGCCTAGTGGAACATGTGCAGTGACTCTCATGTAGGGGACTCCTTCTAAGCTTTAATTTGGTCTTAGTTACTGCTTATTTAATGGTAAAAAGGCCAACAATAAACAATAAAGGTGCATTTTCTTCAGCATGCATAAAGCAGTATTCATGAGCGGGAAGCACAGGAATCAAAAACTCGAGTCAAATCCATCTAATCCTCAACGTCAGTCATTTAAAAGGCAAACTGACCCAGGCAAAACCATTTAAAAACTTGAAAATTTGAGGTAATACTTTCATTTCTTTATCAAATATTCTCCATTTCTCTATGTTCTTTGAACGGCACTGCAGAGACTTGGGGGTAATTTCTGAAACTCTTTCAACAAAACAATTCTTTCACACACTTATTCTTATTCGGATAATCTTCTCTGCTCAGACTTCAAGGACAGACGTGCTCAAAGCACCTTGGATTTGTGGGACTGACATCAAAGGTGAGCTAAGTTGGAACACATTTGTTATCAGGTCCCGCTTTCTCTCCGTCTGAACTGAGCTTACTGCATTCTGTGCAATGGACCCTTTTCAAGACTGCGATGACGCATTTAATGGTCATCAGCATCGTACACCCTCAAATGTTTTTCATGTTTGTATTTTTAAGAATATTAAAAATGAGACCAGAGGCAGTTTTTTTTTTTAATAGATGCCAATGGAGGAGAGGTTTCACTATGCTAAATAAACAGATTTAGTAAGGAAAAAGCTTATTTAATTGACTGAATCTTTACTAATCTTCAACATGTTTTACATTAAACAACACTTTCAGTGGGAAATATGTAGACTTTACCTTGAAAAGATTTTTTTTAAGAGAAGACAAAGTAGGGAATATTGCAACAGGTAGGACTCATTTATGGCATTATTACCAGCAAATTTGCGTCGCATATCAATTTCGTAACAAAAAAGGTTACATAGTGTACCTTTAAAAATAACAGCAAGTAGGTTTGGAATTACATAAGTGAATAACGACAGATTCATCACTTTTAATTGCTCATGTTGGGCAAATAAATTTCTAGGACCATCATTATCAATGTATCGAGGCCACATCAGAGACATTTTTTTTTTACCAAGTAATAGATCTTATAGTTTAGTAGAAATCTTGTTAGAATAGATCTAATTGATTGCAATGTCTTCAAAAAAATTGGCCCAGGACTGGATTTTTCTCTACAAGGCATAACTTGTGTGAACAGCAGACAGTGTTGCTTCACCCTCTGAGGAGTGAAGGGAGGGTAGAGCGCTTAAGACAGTAATGCAGGCAGCATGCCCACAGGAGCATCTTAATTAGAGGAGGGAGAGAAAGAGAGAGAGTCTGTTTGCTGTGGGGAGTCTGAATCACTACTGCAAAGGAACAACTCTTCTAGACTGAGGTGGCAAGGTCAGGCCGACCTGAAATATCTGTAGAAAGTGTAGAATGTGTCTTAACAAGCTCAGCTGAAGAAGTTGTGTGGGTGAAGTAATAGGTTTAAAATGTACATATACCTATGTCACTTAAAGTGGACTGCCTTGTTAAATGCAGACAAGACTGTCTCTGCTAGAACAGTCATGTTGGAGCTGTGGCATAGTGGTTAAGAGAAAACAGTAGGGAATATTGCAACAGGTAGAACTCGTTTATGGCATTATTACCAGCAAATTTGCATCACATTTACTATTTAATAAAATATGTATAACATTGTGTATTGTCTAAAAATATAGATGCTTTCTATCTTTGGTTTTCAGGTTTTACCTGAAATTAGACTTGAATTATAATGACTATTATGTCACCATGGAGTATATTGAAATAATGCATTTTAATGAATAAAGGAAACTAATTATTTAAATGATTGTATTATATAGTATGTTGTTAAAAAATACCTGCTTACCCCATTGAAAGGCTTGGAAGAACAAGGACAATTTTTAATACAACTTCAACTGGATTATTCTGAAAGAGGAAGGTCACATACACCTAGCATGTAGGGCTGTGCAAAAAATCGAATGCGATTTTCATGCACATCTCATCAGTAAAGACGCTCCTGTAATTAGAAGTATATCTCAAGCACGTGCGTTCAGATCAGGGTTGCCAGGTTTTCACAACAAATCCTTCCCAGTTGCTTCTCAAAACTAGTCCAAAACTAGCCCAATCGCGTTTCCAGGAGGTTCCCCGATAAAAATTGATTCCCGGGGTTAAAATATTCATTTTTTGGAAGGGTTGCCTTGGTAAAATTCGCATTTTAGGGGCTAAATATCATGTTATTGGTAGTGGGGTTGCTTCCAACCGCGGATATGAAAAACAATCGCAGACTTGGCAACACTGGTACAGGTGGAGCGGCAGTTACTACACAGAGCCGTAGTCTACCGACAACTAACACAAAATCGTTTTCAAAATCGACAAAGAATCGCCTGCTATTTTAACATCGATTTTGTGTAGATTGTCAGTGGATTACGGCTCAGTGTAGTAAATGCCAACCAGTGTTGCCAAGTCTGAGGTTGTTTTTCATGTCCGCAGGTCGAAGCGACCCCAATACAAATAACGTGATATTTAGCCCCTACAATGTGAATTTTTACCAAGGCAACCCTGCTAAAAAAATTTATATTTTAACCCCGGGAAGGAATTTTTTATCGGGGAACCACCTCGAAGCGTGATTGGGCTAGTTTTGAGAAGCAACTGGGCAGGATTTGTTGTATAAACCTGGCAACCCTGATCCGAATGCACGTGCTGTAGATATACTTCTAATTACAGGAGCGTCTTTACTGGTGAGATGTGCATGAAAATCGCATTCGATTTTTTGCACAGCCCTACTAGCATGCTTCGAGTGCGAGTAGAAGATGGACAAATTTGTATTCTCTGTTGAACTAACCCTTTAATGTTGAGCTATGGTGGTCACATAGGAAATGCACATTTAAAGATATAGCCTGTTTAATGTGTTGATGCTATTCCTGTCCTCTTGCTAATGTCTCTATAAAAGAAAATCATTAAAAAGCAGCTTCAGAAGGGCAAAATCCTCAAAATATCCATTATTAATGTACTTTTACTCACAGCTTCAAGTCATCAGATCTAATTGTCATCCACTGCCAAAGTCAATTGCTCTCTAATGATGATAACAAACCCTCACTAGAAGTTGGTAACCTTCACACACCCTTCAAAAGCTGTCAATTATGTTGCTTTGTCTTTTAATAGTTAAACACTTGGTGAGACACTTCAAATATCCAATTGTCAACTTTCAGCAGCCGCCTATCTCTCGCACTCCATCATACTAAATGTGAAGGAAACTTATTAGGCTAATTGACATTGAACACGGCAGTTTTTGACTAATTATTATGTTCTAAGACCTTATTCTTGATAAATTATGTTTATTTAAAGAGTAACTAAACCCTAAACCAACTTTTTTTAGTTAATGATCTGTAAGAATGGGGCTTTATTAGTGCTGTGCATTGATTCGAGTAACTTTTTTGACATTTGAGTATAAAGTGTTTTAATTCTACAATATATGGTGTAAAAACGTCTGAGTGCTGCCCTCTTCGGGTTGAACGGTGGCTACTGCAGTTGATTTTTCCTATTGGATGTTGTGGTGGCAAGTGACGTAAGAGATGGCAGGTGACGTAAGCAGTTTCCAGCTCACCACGCCCCTTGGTACGAGCTACCACGCCCTTGGCAGTATAAAACCATCTTGTTTCGTCAAAATTACTGTAGTGAGTCAGTTGGAATTGCGAGTATTGAAAGCGACCAGGATAGACTATTATAGCATCTATTTAGCATAGCATTTATAAAGTTATTTCGATTATTTAGTTATTAGCATAGTACTGCATCAGTTAGGATAGCTTCAAGTTGGCGTAGATTTATCTGTATTTAGTAAAGTGGTCAGGATGGTACATATGTGTAGTGTTGCTGGTGTCGACAGCACTGCTGGACAGCATGGCTTTCCAGCAGACTTTACAATTAGGCGCCAGTGGTTGCATGCACTTGGCCTGGAAGATCGCGACTTCCCGCCTAGAGCTGGAGTGTGCAAACTGCATTTTACGCGGGATTGCTTCTCCAACGCAATGGAGGTGGAAATGGACTTCTCCACACAGCTCGCACTGAAAAGCGACGCGGTGCGGGAGTTAAGAGCGCAGTTTGAGCCAGCGGCTCAATTACGTAAATGACGTGCTATTAGTTTGAACCTGTTTTTATGCAGTCTTATGGTTTGAACCTCTCCCAGAGCGGCTGGGCTGATAATTTACCAAGTATTTATAATGAGTATCGATATTGAATATATTTTCTTTACAGTTTCTGACTAAAAGCCACCAAAAAGGCTTTTTAAAGTGGTTAAGCAAATAATAATAATAACAATCGGCAGGGATCCCCAGACCAATACAATTAGTTTGCCTCCTCTATTTTAAAATCCACGAGCCGCCACTGGTCGGTTAATTTCATTTAATATAGTTAATCTAATATAACATCATACTAAGAGTGCAGTTGTTCTCCAGATATTAGCATAACAAATGTGATTTAGATTTTTATAATAATTGAATAAACAAGAAGTTAATATTAAGTGCATTTAGGCACCATATTGACTGTTTTGGCTCTATTTCACCAACGAAAAAAGTTGAAAACTAAGCTACAGCAGTAACAGCACTGTAATTGCATCTTTGAGAAACACACTGAGGAGGTGTTTCCTAACTGAGTGAATCCACTTTTTGAACAAATCAGTCATTGACATAATAAATTATTATTTTTTGTTTTTTCCCCTCTCTTTCACGTCTATATCTCACTATACAGTTGTGTGAGGGTGTATGTCTAAGAGTGTGTATGCCATGCTAGGCATGGCAAATGTTTTTATATATGCATGTTTTAATTATAACTGTGAAGCAACAACATTGCTATTAAATGTGCTATATAAATAAATAAAAGTTGAAGTTAAGTTCAAATTCCATTGTATTTTGGTGGCTTGATTGTGTAAACAACTTCAAAAACATTTTAAAAAAAAATGTTTTGAAGAATGTTTTGGTCAATTTAGTCAGCTTTTTTATTGAACCATAAAGAAACTTTGAGAAGGATAATGGAAGGGTCCCCATGCAATAGTAAGGCTTTCCTCTCCGTACACATATCCTTAAGTACAATTTTGCCTATTTTATTGGTGTCCCCTTCAAAACTTGCTCGTGAGAAATGTTATGTTTATTGTCCCCCCCAACATTTAGATGAGATTTTCGCCCCTGCACTTTACATTACCTTTTATGCATTGTGCAACACTACAAAAAGGATAATTGCTAAAAGTAATTTTCAAGGTACAGAGTAAAGAATATTACTGCCAAAATCTTTATAGCTCATTAACTAAAGGTAGTTCTGTATCTCCAACAACATCTACATTCAATTAGCCTTTGCACTAACCAGGTCTTCAACTTCTCAAAGCATAAACTGGGTTTTGAATACATGCCAAAAATTAAAATTCTGAATTTGCAAGATTGCAGTAACAATTATGATGTCATCGAATTCCTCAGTGCTGAAGCATTTCTGCAAGCATGAAACATTTTCAAGAAAAATCCTATCTGGTGGGATGTTGTGACCTCATATACAACTTATCAAGGTCAAGGTCAAACCATCAAGGTCTAAAATCACATGTAATGAGAAATTTTAAAAACAAGTGTTTTCCACAGCAGAGCATACTAGTCATCTTGCTGCTTTAAAAGGGCATTGATATGATTATTTAGAGTCTTAATGAAAAGTAACAATTTGGTAAAAATTTCTCAATGGTACTGTAAAAAACATCTTTTTTTACCCTGTCAGAAATACAGTACAGACCAAAAGTTTGGACACGCCTTCTCATTCAAAGAGTTTTCTTTATTTTCATGACTATGAAAATTGTAGATTCACACTGAAGGCATCAAAACTATGAATTAACACATGTGGAATTATATATGGAATTATATACATAACAAAAAAGTGTGAAACAACTGAAAATATGTCATATTCTAGGTTCTTCAAAGTAGCCACCTTTTGCTTTGATTACTGCTTTGCACACTCTTGGCATTCTCTTGATGAGCTTCAAGAGGTAGTCACCTGAAATGGTCTTCCAACAGTCTTGAAGGAGTTCCCCGAGAGATGCTTAGCACTTGTTGGCCCTTTTGCCTTCTGTCTGCGGTCCAGCTCACCCCTAAACCATCTCGATTGAGTTCAGGTCCGGTGACTGTGGAGGCCAGGTCATCTGGCGCAGCACCCCATCACTCTCCTTCTTGGTCAAATAGCCCTTGATGCCTTCAGTGTGACTCTACAATTTTCATAGTTTTAAAAACGCAAGTTTTGAGCAGTGTAGAGTAGCACTTGATGTTTGTCATTTCTCCGCTCACAAATACAGACATGGTTTTATGTTTACACAGCGCAATAGGCAACACAACACAAAAAAAGACAGTATAAGTCATTATAATCAGTAATTAAGATACCACTGGATGCAAAAAATGTCTCGTTTGTAATGGGTTTTATTGGTTTTGTCTTGTTGCGCCCAGACACAGCACCACAGTATTGTATGGTAAGGGGCGTCACATGCTTGAATTATTCGGCCAATCACAACAGACTGAATAGCTGGCCAATCAGAGAGCACCTCGCTTTTTAGGCCAATGAGCTTTGTAAAAATCTATGCATTTGAGAAAGGTGGAGCATAGAGGAGAAAAAAGAATGTATGTATAATACAGTATGTGGAAAATAATTATAATTATACATTTTTTAACCTTAAACCACAATCACATTTCATTACACCAAATAAACAAACATTCTTTTTAGCAACATCATATGGTCTCTAAAGGAATGTTTACTTTAACCACATTCACCGTGAAACCAGTATAAAGTAAGACGCCAGTCCAGTCTGTGCTGAAACACTACTGTCAATCAAACTATCGTGAGAGGGGCCTGTTTTGGTGACGTCACACAGACAGGCATCTGAGATCGGCTCAATTTGAGAAAGGGGTAAAGATTTGAGCAGGAAAAAAACATTTGTGGATTTTTATATTTTAGGATTGTTATAAACACACTGGCAACACACATTTCAGTTCAAACAACTTGTAAAAGTGCATGTAGCATCACATGACCCCTATAATTGTAGGCAAAGCCAAAGACACGTTGTGTCGAAATGCCCTTTCATTCTCTGCTGCCCACAGGGCCAGGAAACTAATTGAGAAAAGCTACTGAAAATGACTACCTATCATTATTAGACCTCTCAAGGTTGTGATAATCTTCTGAAGTGGTTCAATTTGCAAGTGGCATGTACTCAAGACCAGCCTGACCTTTCTAATGCCCCGATTTTCAGAGAAAGAAAAACACTTCAGAACTTTACTTCACTAATCCTTCAAGACTCAGCATCCTTCCATGAAACAGTGAAAAACATGAGCTGGAAACATTTAGGAACAAGGTTTTAATAGGCAAATCAGACTTTTGATTTGTTTATACCATAAATGACCATAAACAAATGAGCACAAATATCAGCAGAGATAAACATCTCAAGTCATCCTAAGCCCCAACTGAGTCACAGTGGGATCCAAAGGATAAAATTGGACAGGCTCACAAATACTGCCCAAAGCCATCCCTTACAATGCTGAAAATGTCACCATACCCATTATGAAGAGAACGTGCACATCCGTGGGCAAAGTCAACCTTTTACTGACAGAACGATAAACAAATATAAGGATAGATAGATAGAATGATGGATGGATGGAATGATAAAACGATAGAATGACAATGTCATAACAGAGAGAGAGAGAGAGAGAGAGAGAGAGAATTTAACCAGCAGAAACTAATTGTGCATTCCAGTCTAATAGTCATACATGGTTTGGATAAGTAAGATCTACTTCCCTGATGGAACTTTTCAGAGTTTTCATGGGCCGCTGGGCTGAATAAAAGATAGGAGGATCAGAAAATGACCAGCGCCCTAAACCACGTACTGATCAATTATGTAAAACCTTTAGAAGAAAGCCCGGGATTGATGCTCTTTTCTCATCAAAAACCTACAACTGAACACAATTCAGAGCCTGATTAAAGTGAAAATAAAGGAGAAAGAGTAGAGGGAAAATGTTGAAAGAAGAAACAAACAGGGAAAAAGGTTTGAAAAGCAGCCAGAGGGGTCTTTGTCATGGTGCTAATGGGAATTAACCACTGGAGGTTATTACTCGCATACCTAAACATTACAGGTGCACTTATATTAACACATGAAAAGTCAGGGAGGTCTAATAGTAACCACAGTTTAATTCAGCTTCAGAACATTAGTTGTAGTGCACATTTCTATCTGATGCACACTTTAGATCAGCTCACATGAATCGCTCTTCATATAGGGCAGGGGTCAGCAAGTAAGTTTAGCATCGCGCCAAAAAAACATTTTGCCACTAGATGGCGGGCCAGAACATAGTCAAAGGATAAAGTCAGAAATTAATTGATAGAAAATGCAATTAGAATTGTCTGTCACAGACCATTACAGTGTCTTTTTTAACTGGTCGTGAGCTGTTATTCTGTTAAATCCTATAATAGGAGAGTCATTATGATTATTTTAATCAGCTTGTACATAAAGAAATTAATTCATCAACTCACTCAGCTGGTGAGAACATTCGAATATTCGTTCTGCTCTAATTATTCGATAAATAAAAATTGTATTCGAATTTTGCTATATTTTTGCTTGCCATAAAAAAAAAAATCCACAATAAAACCTAATTCGGACACTTTCTGTGATTCTCCACGGCATATTTGAAGATGTATGCAAGCAAAAAATAATTAGGCTAATGAATGAATAAGAACTGCGGTCTTCTAGAGTACTTCAAATATGCTGTGGAGAATCACAGAAAGTGACCAAATTCAAGAACATTGTCGCGGCATCTCTCAAGCAATGAATAAACACCGCTAACTTGGAGAATGCAGTGAAAACTACTCTTCTCGCGTCCGCCCTAGACTCTCTAATGATCTTTCCCCCTCAAAAATTCTGTGTGTATTTGAATTTTTATTGTTATCAAATCAAGGCATGAAACATTAATTTTATTTGTTTATTTGAAATGTTGTGTGATTATTCCTTTAAAAATAATGTTTGTTTCACTTTAGTAGTAGTAGTAGGCTATGTACATTCTACTGAATAATAGACTTCAAAGCCGGACTTTTATTTTGACGGGTTGCAAATAAATGAATACCTATACATAATACCTATATATAATCGGCAAAATCGACCTCTAATATAAATATAAACAGATGGACAGACACACAAAGATTCCTGCCTTTATTAGAGAGAAGAATATGTTCAGCCCTTCCCTCCGAAGCTTATTCAGTGTTGATATTTAGTGTTGATAATACCGAAGCTTCGAAGCTCAAAAACTGGTATTCCGACCAGCTCTAATTTACAGACAGTCTGGCAGATTTGAACAGTGTAGTTAATCGGCTTCTAGATGACAGGAATAAACATGCTGTGGATACTTTTTCTCTTTTCTTCAAGTAACTCCTTTCCTTTATTAAAAATCCCCTTTACTGGAGGCTCAGATGCAATTCAAGGAATACTTTCACATTCAATTATTTGGGCTTTGCCTTCCTATTCTCGGAGACATTTCATAATGAAATTCCTCTTTCCAAAAAAAATATAAAAAAAGATTTCAAAAGAAAGGGTGTCTTTAATAAAAACCTATTTTACCTTATCTGCAGATAGCTGTGACACAATTACTTCATGCTGCACCATATCATAGGGTCTATTTTGAGTCTAGAATGATTGGGTCTAGAAATGTAGGAAGCAGCTGGCAAACACTGTAACTTCACTTAAATACTTAGAGAACTTAAGGGCAATATATACTATTTACTGATCTAAGATGCTATAACAAAAGTACAAAGCATTACATGTGCTTTATCAGAGACCATTATATCAAAATATGCTAGAGTGGGTCCCCCTCCACCTTCAAAGCCTTGAAATAGTCAGACAAAGTATTAATGTTTGGTGCCTGGCCCTGGATTTCTACCAGGAGTTTCAAACCGTATTTCCGCACATCTCTTTTTGACTGTGATGAGGGACAACAGCCTTTGAAGCCAAAAGCTCAGAAAAAATAAACTTGAAAGATAATGTAGGTAAGAAACATTAATATTGCATCAAGATTATTTCATGCAATGGCTATGATGGATTTTGTCTCAGTGGAAAGTTGTTTGAATCTTTAAGGGGAGAAAGACACAAAATAATACACTTCATCATATGTCTGACACATCAGATACTCAAGGAAAAGTCAAAGTTCATCAGCCAATCACTGAGCGGGCAGTACATATAGATATAAAATAGAAAACATAATATTTCATAATATTACTGTTTTAAAATGTCTTTCCTGTCACTTTTGATCAATTTAATATGCCCTTGTTGAATATATATATATACACACACACACACATATATATATATATATATATATATATATATATATATATATATATATATATATATATATATATACACACACATATATATATATATATATATATATATATATATACACATATATATATACACATATATATATATATATATTTATATATATATATATATATACACATATACACATATATATAAATGGTTAATTTTAAATTCTAATAATATTTCACAATATTACTGTTTTTACTGTATTTAATATCAAATAAATCCAGCCTTAGCGAGCATACAATACTTCTTTCAAAAACATTTAAAATCGTAATTATTCCAAACCTTTGACAGGAGTCAGCGAACATGAACTAACATTTAGAAATATACTACAAAACATTAATTAACCTAACTATTCTTTGTTATTGTTAGTAAAAATATAATTGTTCATTGTACACACACAGACAAAAGTTTAAAACATCCAAAGTTAAATTTACTTTATATTTAATATTCCTTTGTGATAATAGCAAGGGAACTGAACCAACAGTTCAGTCTCTCATTAATCTATTCATCCAGCTATCTCATATAAATATAGAAATGAAGTGCCTAAATCAATCACGAATACCATTAGTGTTCAAGCAATATACATTTCCATTACATTTGATCATACCTAGGGCTCATTTCTCACTATTCGCATTAGTGATTCGGATTTCACAGTCATTTAATTTGCTAATTTTCCTTCGGTGCTCATGAAGTAATGTGCATTATTAAAGACTCCATTAGACAGTACTAGAAGATCCCATCTGAACTTTTCTCTCCACTGTTCTCAGTGATGTGTTTGGTGTCTACAGGCTGGTACACTGACAAAATGGATTTAGAAGTTAGTACTGTTTTACAAATCAAGCATAAAGTCTTGACAGGGTCATTTTTATAAATTCAGCTATTATGTTGTCTTGTGGACTAAATAATGCATGTAAACATCAGTGAAATCTTTTCCAGGGCAGAACTAAAAAAATAAATGAATAATTGCATTTTTATGATCCCTATTATTTTGTTAAAATTACTAACATTAAGCAGTTTCTGTAGGGTTATGTATTTAGTACATTTAAGTACAATTGACAATGGAGAAGTTTGACCACTAGAAAATTTTATTGTTAACCAGTTTGTTGAATGTACAGTATATCAAAAGTATTTTTTTTTTTGCCAAGTATACTTTTTTTTTATCATAAAAATCATGATTGAGATGATCACTCAATTGGTGCCCTAAATGAAGTTGTCAAAGATAGAAGTGAGGTGGATTTTTTTATTTATTATTATTTATCCTTTATTTAACCAGGTAAAAACTCATTGAGATTAAAATCTCTTTTACAAGAGAGACCTGGCCAAGATGCAGCGTAAAAAACAAACAAAAAACAAACATAAGGAACAGTTTCCAACATATAAAAAGACCACATCAAATACACACACATATATATATATATATATATATATATATATATATATATATATATATATATGTGTGTGTATTTGATGTGGTCTTTTTATATGTTGGAAACTGTTCCTTATGTTTGTATATATATATATATATATCTTATATATCTTATATATATATATATATATCACAAGACCCAGTGCTGAATAAGGCTTAATATAACTTTATGAACAATTACACTGACCAGTGTTCACCTGCTCCACATTCTTCAGAGTTGAAACAAACTGTCTATAAGAAATAAAGGTAGTCATTTTCAATGATTTCTGAAGAAGGTTCCAGGCAGAAGGTGCTGCAAACATAAAGGCTTTTTTCCCTATTTCTGTTTTGACACGGGGTACCAACAAGTGTAGTACATCATTTGAACGTAATCCATAATGGCCATGATTACTTGTTAAAAGGACACTCAAATAAGTAGGAGCTAGTCCAAGAAGTGCCTTGTAAATGAAACATAGCCAGTGAGTGTACCTTCTTGCATAAAGAGAGGGCCATTTTGCTTTATAATAAAGGATACAATGATGTGTCCTATAACCACAACCAGTAAAAAAACGTAATGCACAATGATACACAACATCCAGTTTCTTCAAACATTGGGCAGAAGCATTCATATATATCAGATCACCATAATCTAATATGGGAAGAAAAGTGGCCATCACCAGGTATTCTCTAGCGCGAATGGATAAGCATGATTTTGATCTGTAGAGATAGCCAAGCTTTATCTTAAGCTTAGAAACCAGATTGCTAACATGGGTTCTGAAACATAATTTAAAATATGATAGAATTATTTGCAAAAACATCCTTTGCAAATATATCTGGATCATAAACATTGGGATGTTTTTTTAAATATTAATTTGAGGACATTTTGACACCCATCTGAACAGAAAAAAACCCACAATGAATTATACATTATGTCATTATAAGGTTTAATGATTCCAAGATTAATTGAGAAATTAGATAAAACTGAGTATTACTCATTAGAATTTCAGTGGGACTAATTGTTTTAAGTAAGATAGAGTTACACTGCTTTTGGTCTTTTTAGTTTTGTTTGATTTGCTTCTACATAATTAAAATAAGAAATCCCTGACCAAAACTGGTGGCAATAAAGAAAAAAATGAACATCAACTCTAAAGATTTCATACCACACAATGTCAGCAAATTTTCCACCGTTTCTCTGACCACTGGAATTAAACAGGCTTTTTCTGACACTACAGTTTTAAGACTTCTGTTATGATTGGCTAACTTCTACACGTGGAAGGAATAACTGTTCAATAGCTTTTTGTCAGTGTAAATAGCTGTAGAAATGTTTACTGCACGTATCCATGGTTGTGATGTCAAAACCATGACTTTTTTTAAATGACCCATTTTAGCTTGGTCTCCATAACACACAGTTAATTTCAAAAGTTTTATTTTTATAAAAATGCAGTTGTGCCTTTTCACAAGATATGTTATGTGTTTTCCACAGGACAAAATAACAGTTTACATCGATCACACTCTTCAAATGCTTACATCCTTTTGGTTCTTAATACAGTATACTGCTTTCTTGAGCATCAATGAATGTTTCCTTTCCACAATAAATGAATGAATGTTAAATCAAGGTCATACTGAATCACAAACAAAAGGCAATTACACGTACTCTACGCAGGTCCAAAAAATCTAAAAGCTGGTGTAATGCAAACACATAGGCAAAGCCAGCTGGAGGTGCACACATTTACCTGCTCAGTGTGTGGGAATGAGAGAAATGTGAATTTGTTAATTATGGAAATGTCTTGCTCTAGTTTACAGCACTGCATGTTTATGTTTGTAAGTGTGTATATACAATAACAACTGCAAATCCCCTGTGGAGATACTTCCGTAATTAAATCCCACCGTGATGATATTTCTATTTGAGTTTGGAACAAACCTGCTGGCTAAATCAAACATTACTAAAACGGTGTTAATTATCTCTTATGAAATTACATGTGATGAACAACTGTTACCTGAGATATTAAACTGGAGGGCCATCGCTGCAAAAACAACATAATTCTGATTGTAATATATGGTCATTGTTTCCAGGAGTTCTTGACAGCTATAATACAAGAACTGTGCACAGACGCATAATATGCATCACAACTGAGTAAACAGATCATGGGAAACACTGAAAGAGAGAATACTACTTCATTTGTTTATACTGTACATCCTGAGAAGTATGAATAAGAGCATATTGATGGAATTAAGTGATAAATGTACAGTTAGCTGGTCATCTTTGCAAATGTGTTGTTCAATTATTGCAATATGAACTCAGGGGTTCAAGTGAATATTTAAGTTCAAAGGTGTTTGATATATTTTAATTTAATCCTAATGCTAGGCACTGCCTCATGTTCCCACTCATTTGCATAAAGTTAAACTTTGCTAAACTTTGATATATCGCCAATGGCCACTGTCAGCTCTCTATGAAAATGAACATGCCTGTTCTCTCTCTCTAATCTTTGGAAAGCATTTATGGATTTCAGGTTAGAGATGAAGACATCGTTGCTTCAGA
This sequence comes from Carassius carassius, assembly GCF_963082965.1. NCBI lineage: Eukaryota > Metazoa > Chordata > Actinopteri > Cypriniformes > Cyprinidae > Carassius > Carassius carassius. The sequence goes on along the minus strand of NC_081758.1, from coordinate 31,041,279 downwards.
AAGACAATGAACAAGGCAGAGATTTAGAGAGAAGACAGAAACTCATCCCATTCCAAAGTTTGACAATGAAATGTACTGTACATCACAAGTATGTATTTCATGAAAACAAATTTATACACCAGCAAGAACCGTCATACTCAATACAACAATGAAAATAGCACGGTCTTAACAATGGCTGACTCTCTTGACGTGTTTTTAATCTTGTTATCAGCTCCTTCCATAGAACCAAGAGAGGCATTTTCCTCTCTGTGCCCTACAGCTCAAGAAATTGAGAAAAATGACCCAACTATTTGCAATGTTCACCATTTCACACACCACACTTTTCACAGAGAAGGTGCTGAAGATAGCAGATCAATCAGGTGGAGTTCCTGAAAGGAGAAGACAGAAAGAAGGAGGGATCGAAAGAGAGAAAGAGGGGAGAGCTGCCAGAAAATGAATCCTACAGAGTCAAGGTCAGAACACAAGAGGCACAGCCGCAAATGAATTGTCGAGGATGAGTGTGTGGTGAGCTATGGGTCTCAGACACCTTCCCTCCTGCAGGGTGAGTGGTCCTCCACGGGATCTAGATGGCATTACAGCCCCAGAAACAACCCAGTGAACAGGGAAATTACTCTTTGTTACAGACACCATTCACAAAAAGATTGAAGGGGGAGAGTGATCTGATTGTGACCTGTCTCTAGCAAGAGAAGTCAGAGTCAGAGAGGCTTTATTTTCATTTCAGCTCCATAAAGCCTGTACACAGTGAAACGAAACAGCGTTTCTCCAGGACCATGGTGCTACACAAGACAACATTGACTACAAAACTCACATTGTACTGTGCAAAAGACTTTACACAATAAAATTACCTTAACTAATCTAACATAATACTAAAACTGGAAAGAAGAAAGTAAAAGTTAAACATAAAACAGAGTACAGACTACATAAAGTGCGTATGAGCATGTCTGAATGAAACGGTGCAACAGCCTATGTGTATGTGTGTGTGTGTGTGTGTTTATATGTATATATTTATATATATATATATATATATATATATATATATATATATATATTAGTAATGTCCCTGCAGGCTGTTGCACCGTTTCATTCAGACATGCTCATATATCCATACATGGAACATTTGACAATATTAACAGACAAGGCACTGATGAGAATGACTGATACATAAAAATAAAAAGTTGAGTGAAGCCCTACTATTAACCACCAAAATGGGGCAATATTTAAATTACTGTACAATAACACAGCTCACACAATGTACCACCTAATTTGGTTTAACTTGATCTTTTCCCAAAGTTTAGGCTACAATTAATAGATCTTGGCTGGTTCAAGGCACTTTCTGTAAAAATATATATATATATACTTTTTATACTGCCTAAATACACACAATAGATTAATATTTTTACCTTGAAGAACATTCTAGAAATTACAGCATAATTGGAAATGATACACAATAAAAAGTGAGGTTATCTTGCGTTTTCTGTTGTTGTTAGTCATCACATTATGTTTTAATATTTAATCTAAAGCATGTTCTTCACTTACAAAGTACACTAAAAAAAGAGTTTATTGGTCATGGTAAAAGTTAAGCCACAACTGAAGCACAATTGTAATGTTTAGCAAAAATTATATAAATCATTTTCACATCATAAACACTTATATTTAATAAATATATTAAATCTTGATTTATTAAATATTAATTATTAAAAGTATTACTATATTTTAAGATTAAGTCTGGGTCTTTCAAATGGAAAAAAATAACTAACCAACTAAATAAATAAACAAATGAAGTCCAACCCAAATTAAGTTCAACCCAACCAATGTCGGTACATGGTGAGAGAACTAAGCTTGGGATAAATACAAAATGGCATAAATACTGTACAATGTGTATATTTCATTTTGATGATTCAACATCATCTACTACAAGGTGTGACCGAAAGAGAGACACAGGACACACTCACACACGATAGTTTGAAGCAAGATTACGCTGACTCTTTCCAAACAGAAAATAAGTGCCAGAGTCAGAGGCCTGACGTTGATGTGTCATCATTTTCTGTCAATTTCAGTTGTGATTTTGTTTTAAGAATGTAATGGAGTGGTCTGTTTTTATGGAAATGGTGTCAATGAGACTCAATGTATAAAAAGCCACCTGTGGTTTTTGCCTGCTTTATCTACAAAGCAGCCTTGTCATAGCAATTAACATTCTCAAACACTTTCATAGATCCAAAATAAGAACAGGACACTCTTTCCTCAAATACACACACACACACACAAACAGTTGTATTAGGCCAACTGCAATAAGTTAAAATAGTTTTTATAAGACATAAAATATTGCCATGCACATTCCTTAAATGTATTCAGACCTAAAATATTTCTCCAGTGATATCATTGTTGGCTTGCTTCACCTTCAACGGGGGCAGAGATTCAGGAAAACAGATGTCCTGAGGGTGAAACTGCCAGGTAAACCAAAATGAATAATTACTGAAGAAAATATCAATAGCACTTCTTTGTTAAAAACTTGTTGCCACGATGCAATGGTGTTGTGAGCATTTAAAAAAAAGTTGCTATGTGGTGGCTAGGTGTCCTGGAAGGTTGCTTACCATCCCATCAATCAACAAATCAATAAATTCACCCCCAATTGATGTTTATAACTATAAACAAAGAAGTTAGGAACGTGTTTAAACTTCTGATCAAAAGTATAAACAGTATTAATATTAATGTCATATAGTTAGCTTAGTTACCCCTTCACAAAGTGTCACATTCTTTAGTTACTTTTGCTACAGCCGACAAGCCATGCTGCTCTCACGCCACACATCATGTTTAGGGATGCAACGATACCATTTTTTCTGAACCGATCAGATTTGGAAAATTCTGAGTATCTGCCAATACCGATGCAATACGATACCAGCACAGTTTTTTACCTGATCATCATTCTTTTGTGTTAAATCACAATCTACTGCATAAACACAACTTCATTTTAATGAAAAATAACAAATGAAAAAATATATAATCATAAATGATTACAAAAATATCATTATAAACTAGAGTGGTAGATAATTCAGCAGCAAAAGATACTCTAGATTCTAGAAAAATCACGGGAGCACAATAATTTTATCAAATCTATTGAATTGAATTTACAAATAAAAGTGAATAAGTCTAAAATCTGTTAAATTTTACACATTGCTCTTTGTATTGTTGTAAAATACATTATTGAAAAAACAAGCATATTCATTTATATAGAAATCTAAAAGATGCTTCTTTTAAATCTATAGCACAGTAATAAAGGCAGCAACATATCATAGATAGGACAGAACAAGAAAGACTATTAGTAATCTTTGATTTCGCAGAAAATATTATAATACTGAAGGCACCAATATAGAGCGCAACAGAGCACTTATCCGCATCCTGTGTGCAGAATGATGAGCTTGAAACTAGGGCTTCTCCGATCTCGATCGGCCGATCGTAATGCGCATCTCGTCAGTAAAGCTGGTTCTCTAATCAGTGGTAAATTCCCTCAGGTGCATGATTTCACATAGAGCAGCTGTTACTACACGGAGCCATTGTTAACTGAGAAGATGCGCAAATCCACATTCATTTTCAGCGTTTATTTGCGCATCTTCTCAGTTAACAACGGCTCTAACAACAATAACACAATAGTATACGCACAGTATCGGATTTGGATCAGTCTCGTCTGACCGATACCTGATCCGCAGAAAATGCCTGGATCGGAGCCGATACCGATCCAAAGTATCGGATCGATGCATCCCTAATCATGTTCTCACACAATGAAAAATACATCACAGAGCAAATAGGACACTGACAACACGACAGACAAGACACAGAGCAGGTTACTTTTGGTATGAAACCTCCTCAGTTCAAGTGGCACATGAACTGATCATCTCTTCCTCTTTACTAGATATGGCACAAAATAAACATGAGTGAACATCAGAAGGTATCTTGTCTCAACTGTGAAAAGACAAGTTTAAGATTTACTGCGGAAATAAATCCCTGCAGAAATTTGCCCATTGGATGAAAAACACTTCTTTAGAATACTGTAAAAAAAAAAAAATGTCAAGGACAGCTCCTCCAACTAACAGAACATATAATGGAGTAATCAGCAATATTCCTGCAGAAATATTTTCACATTTTAATGTATTTACAGGGCAATCCTATTTTCGTCTCACCCTGTCAATTAAAAAATTAGCATATCAATGGCAAAATGAAACATACTGGAACAAATCCCATTTGGGACTCATTTCTCTGAGAAGGCAACAAGAATTTCTCCAAACCTGTAAATCAGAAACAAAGCAAAGCTGCTTTACCCTGACATGCTAATAAATTCACATTTCCCTGCTTTTACACTAATGAAGCCATGCCATTGTGCAGCACTCTCACAAAAGGACATTATTGACATAAAAGAGTTTTAATGATTGAAGAAAATGACTATTAGAAAGGTCATTTCTGTGTCCTCATTGAGAACATTAGCTGATACATCAGAGTCACTGTCCGAAGCTCATAAGCTACAATGGCTTATCATAAAACTATAACAGATTGAAAGTACATACAAAAGACACTTTGAAAGCCATAAAACTGTTACAACAGCCATTAAGATGTACAGGCATACTGACTATGCACATTTTAATACATAATTCTGCTGTTGTTTGGCTTGGCATAAGAACTGATGCCTCTCTGGATTTCTGAATATTTCAGCTGTGTTCATTGGCTGTGTTTTGGCTGATAAAACAGCTAGGGAAACCAGCACAGGACATTAATCAAATACACCTTCAAGTCTATTTTTCGACAAATATTTCATAATTATACTAGATAAACCTGAAAACAAATACCTTTGTAAAATTAAAGTTCCCATGCTGTCAGTTTCAAATACTGAAAGTTGTTCATGTTGCACATGGTTAGTAAAGGACAATATAGGCAGATCAATTCCTAGACAGGGACATGGAGGAGAACGAGTGGAGCAGTAAAATGAGGAATTGAGATCGATAAGCAATACTAAATCAGTGCAGACATGAAAGAAATTTAATACTGAATTACTGTAAACTACACATTTGCAAAGTGCCCTTTTAAAACATCTTGCTCTCTTATAGTCTCCAGCAGGATTTTCTTTTTGAAATAAGAGTCCAAACAGACTAATCACCAATATGATTACTTTGGAACTGGTCGAATATGTGCTTTTTCATTGACATGTTTCTCCAGAATAGCCCACAAAGCTGGGAGGACGCCAAGCATGTAGTCTCATCAGCCAGGCGTGAAGGACAGCCCGAGCCAGTCAGCCGCACACTTCACAGGAGATCCCAGAATTAGTCACGCTGCTCCAACCCTCAGCTCTCCCTGCATTCCGGCACATTCATATTCACAACAGCATGAGCACCACAGAAACCACGCCGCCTAATAGTTTCACAAGTGCAGTGTACAGCACATAAGTCTCAGCTATGTGCCTCTGAGACGAGACAGTTAAGAACAGTGCTTTTTAGAAAATAAATGAGTGCACCAAAGTAAATAAGTCCACATACCGCTGAGAGTTGAGAGCTGTAACCCTTTACCGCAGGCTAACAGGCGAAGGAGTTTCCAGTAAACAAGAACTCTGAAAAAAAGAGCTATTCTCTCATAACAACAAAGTCAAAGCTATTGTGTTCATACCTTTTAAATGCATACTTGGAAATACATTTACCACTGACATAAACAGAGATTTGGCAATATAGTTATACATATATATCAAGGATTGCACAGTTCAACTTTTTCACAGTTTTAGAGTCACGGTTTCGGTTCAGTTCGGTGTGTGCTATGTTTGTGGAAAAACTATACTTTCTAATAAAAAAAGAAGAATATTCTATCCAACTACAAGCAACAGCACAAATAAATACAATAGAGTAAAGAAACAAACAATAAACCGTATTTTCAGTTTTTTTTTTTTTAGGGAGGTCTAGCATAAGATTTTAGGTAGAGAAACTGAATAAAGTAATCAAAATGTAAAACAGCATTGCATATTGGACTGTATAATTTAAAGATTTTTCTTCAAACCACAATTTACAGAGTTGTTCTTTACAACAATTACAACACCACTTTGGACTCGTTTCTAATTTAGTTCCATAATTACTCCATCAAATCTATAATGCCATATGTAAATCAACAGTTGGGATCAGACAGAAATTTCAGAATCATTACTCCAGTGTTAATAAATTACAGGAAAAATAAAACACTTTGCACATCAACAAGATGTAAAGCCTTAAATTAAATTGCAGTGACAACAATTTTTTACTTAGCTAAATTTTAACAGTGGATATTATTTCCAAAATTCAAAGCCAAAGTAATTAAACATGCATCTTATGAAAGAGAAACCATTCGCTGTTTTTCTAAATGAAAAGCTAAAGTTATAAATTATATTTCAAATAAAAAATAAGTGGCTTCATTAAGTTCATCCATATTATTATGGTTTTCCGGGATGGTACTTCCAATTACATATTTAACATGTTTAATGTTTCCTGAGGTGTACTTATATTGTTAGTATGATTTTTACATCATAACATTTAGAAATAAAAGGCATTTTTATATCCTGATTTTAGTCCTCTGGCTTGAATGCTCTGTTTGAAGGGGCGTGTCTGCTGTGAGACTCAGAGTAAATGACAACTGTTGTGATTGGCTGATATCTTTGCATTTGAAATGCGTATTACATGTTTTTTTACTAATACAGCTGTCAAGATTAACGAATCGTGGAAGCATTGACTATAGCATTATTTTTTAGATCTTTTCCCATCACATGAAGGGCTGCATTGATGAGCATTGAGAAGACAGTCTGTTTATCGTGTGAATGCAGTGACCTTGTCATTGCAACGCGTTTTCTCTCACAAAATGCTTTCACCACAACTAACAGCAAACACAATATCGACATGAATACAGTAAGAGCTTCGATGTTCAGCATAACATTTATTATAATGGCAGTTGGGGCAACTGTGCAGATATACCGTATTTTTTGGACTATAAGTCGCACCTGAGTATAAGTCGCATCACTCCAAAAATACGTGATGACGAGGAAAAAAACATATAAGTCGCATTTATTTAGACCCAAAAACCAAGAGAAAACATTACCGTCTACAGCCGCGAGAGGGTGCTCTGTGCTGCTCAGTGTAAACTACAGGAGCACTGTGCAGCATCTCTGGCAGCAAAGAGCGTCCTCTCACGGCTGTAGACGGTAATGTTTTCTGTTTTCTGCATGTTTCTATAGATGGATGCACATTCTGCTTCCCAACACATTACAACAACAGCGATGGAGAAAAAAGAAAAAGAAAAAAAAACCTGACCAAACCATTCACTCTTGTTCAATGCGAATGCCGTATGCTGGAATATGAGCAGTCATTCATCACTTGGGTGCTGATAGTGCGCACACAGGGGAAACCTGAACAGCACACATTGATATCTGTGTTTGAACTAAACTCATTTAAGCTTTTCCAGTTTAAACATTTAAGGGCCATAGGAAGCAAGCTTGCGTTCAGTGAGACGATTTGTGCCTGTACTCATCCGAAGCATCCTAAAACGCATCTCAGAACGCACAAATATTAAACTCTCTCTGAAGTATTGTGTAAGTATTGTGTAAGTATTGGTAAGTATCCTATAGCAGACATAGCCGAAAGAAATCACTCAATGCTCTTGATTGAATAGCTTTTGTGACTTTTTGTGAAAAATTAATCTTTAATTTATACAGTCAAATATGCAATGCTGTTTTACATTTGATTATTTAATTTCTGTACCTTAAGACTAATGATAAACCTACCTAAATAAAATCTGAAAAATCACTGTTTATTTTATTTGTATCTTTATTAGTATTTATTTGTGCTGTTGCTTGAAATTCTTATTTTATTGTTATTTGAAAATATATTTTTTCCATAAACATTGCACATACCGAAGTGTACCAAATCAGTGACCCTAAACTGTGAACCGAAACAAAAAAGTGTGAAAATGTTGAGGGATGATAGCTAACATGAATAAAAATCACAAACACTTGGACATTGTAATTTACGCTAAATAATTTTATACACATTTATTCATTAATATGTAATATATGTTTCTCAAATGGATTATGAAAACAAATACATGGAGCTCTAAAATATTTTTTACAGCTCTTTTGCTTAAGACCACCTTAATTGTTAAATAAAATGTTACAATTACATCTGTCTGGAACAAAAAAACAGTGATTGCTTTTTTTTTTATAATTATTTTCAAAGCATTTCAATGCACACTCATAAAACGAAAAATAATAATGTTTATTTGATTCTAACAAGTAAGCTTTTGCTCAAAAATAACTAAAATTAAAATTTATTTGTTTATAATCTCTGCACAGGAGAGCTTTGGTGTTTTTTACAAACAAAGGCAATATATATCGGTACTGGCATCGGTTATCAGCCAAAATGAGTTGAAAAATATCGGCATACCTCATATTAGCAAAAATTAAATATCCACCACCCACAATGGACCTTTATTTACTTCCAAACACTGTTACACCTGAAACCTACAAAACAGAAGACTCTCTCCGGTTATTCACAAAAACATTCCAGCGTAATTAATATCCCCATGTCTCTAGATTTAATTTGCTTTCCCTTACTTGAGCACACCATCTATTTGTTCTGGACTAATGGTGTATGTGAGATACAGAACACGATTATATCTTGATGTTGCTCCAGTGGATAATTTACCGTCTCATTATAAGGGATGTTGAAAGACCAGCACAAAGCTGCAGCCACACTATCCAGGTAAAACACATTCATATTTTCTGGAATACTTAATTTTGATTAGATTGTAGCATGCTGCAGACAAAAACACTGTATAATGAGTGCTAAAGTAAATAAATGAACAGTCATTAGCAATCAATATCCTAGTTTCATGACTCTCACTCTGCAATCTCTTTTCCTTACATAATAAAATAATTTCAAATCAACCATTGATCTCCATGTATTTATTTGAAAAGATGCCATGTAATAAGCAGTGCATTTTAGAGTAATTTACATATTACTTATGTAGTAATGGTTCATGAGAGTCCCCATTAGAGTACTTTGGATACCCAGACAAGTATATCACAAATCTAATTTATTAATATGAAATTCTTGTGTTTGATCCCAAGAAACATGCATTTCTTCAAAAAAGAGAAATATGAGTCTCGTCCATTAAGGAAGCTTAAGTTTCAAGCACCGTACACACAGAGCAGCATTATTCTACTAGGCTGTGGTCTCATGTTATTTTTGGGCAACAAGACTACAAGCCTTCATGAAAATTTTGACTTGAAGAATTCTTCTCCCCTGGGAATCATTGATGCACACACACATCTTTCTCAGCTCAAAGGTTAAGCCTGAGAAGAACCGAGACTTCCTTAGATGGGTCTGTGAACAGAAAATTTGTGGAGGGTGAAAAGGAGGTTGAGAAATAAGGGCCACTGGGTGGAAATGATTCAGGAATTCAGAGAGTGCAACATTTATGAGGCATCAATCAATTAAAGTCAGTTGCTCTAAGGGTCTGACCAAGTATTGTTTAAATGACAGCCCACTAACAGAGATGGAGCAGAGTGGGGTCAGAAGCCCTGGCAAACATTGTTACAGTCTGGTAGGCACCTGGGAACTCGTCAAGCGTGTAGACCAGACACCAGCAGACAGACAAAAACCTCATTGGCCCACATGTGAAATGAACCCCTCTATCTGGGGGTGAGTGGAGTGGTTCTCAAAAAAACCTATCAAGAACATGGTCAAGACATATTTCATCCCAAAATAAAAAGGCAAAATAACAAATTTTAAACTATTATAATGTAAACCCCACTGGGACAAACTATATCGTATTGAAAATAATATCAAATATATAGATTAAAAAAAAAGATTATAGGCCCTTTAAATATTTTTTAAAACATTATGACATTTAAGCTTTCATGCTTTATGCAAATGTATTTGAGTAATTTTATTTAAACAAAGTATTCATACATCATGGTTTAAAAAAATGTTTTCGTTAATTTAAAGAAGTCTGAAATTAAAAATAAATAAATGAAAAACTGAATGTTGCCTTGACAACAAATTAAAGTACTTAAATTTCTAAAACAAAAATAAATTAAAACAAATAAAAATAGATATATGAAAAATCTAATAGAAATGTTAAGCAGTATTTAACAAAATTAAATACAAGCTCAAATGAAAATTTAAAATCTATAAAAGTGGATTATCAAAATATTAATAAATACAATAATAGACACCACTGATAATGGTATTAGTTCCACTTGACTCTAATTAAAGCTGACTTAATTCTTTAAATAACTGACATTACAAAGAAGGCCTGAATACAAAACAATAAAACATTTATTTCTGCCTTTTTATTTTGGGGCAAAATGTGACATGGGCATGTTTTATAACATTCTGAACATTAGACATAACTGTTTCTGTGCTGTGTCCGTGTAGTTTTGCATCCATTCATTTAGCCTTTTTCAACCATGAAAAAAAGGATGGTTGTTGAATTTTTAAAAGCTATGTTAAAAAAAAACCAATTTGAAATTAGATCCATACACACAAAATGCTACGCAAAACAGTAAAATACTGACTTTTCAGATATTTTTGCACCTTTAATAAACATTTTCAAAATAACAAAGCATTTATTTATTAGCAAATTTGTTTTTTTTGTCTGTGTGTTGTTGTCTCTGTGTACTGGAAGCTTATGTCACTAAAACAAATTCCTTGTATGAGCAAGCATACTTGGCAATAAAGTTCTTTCTGATTCTGATTCCTGATTCTGAGTGTTATCTGGGTCAAGGGATGGGAGAGGACCATGCAGGGTCTCTCAAAACATGTAGCCTACAGTGTGTTAAAGCTACAGAAATGGTCTGGTTTAGAGTAAATATATAATTTAGAAATTATATATATATATATACAGTACAGACCAAAAGTTTGGACACACCTTCTCATTCAAAGAGTTTTCTTTATTTTCATGACTATGAAAATTTTAGATTCACACTGAAGGCATTAAAACTATGAATTAACACATGTGGAATTATACATGGAATTATATACATAACAAAAAAGTGTGAAACAACTGAAAATATGTCATATTCTAGGTTCTTCAAAGTAGCCACCTTTTGCTTTGATTACTGCTTTGCACACTCTTGGCATTCTCTTGATGAGCTTCAAGAGGTAGTCACCTGAAATGGTCTTCCAACAGTCTTGAAGGAGTTCCCCGAGAGATGCTTAGCACTTGTTGGCCCTTTTGCCTTCTGTCTGTGGTCCAGCTCACCCCTAAACCATCTCAATTGAGTTCAGGTCCGGTGACTGTGGAGGCCAGGTCATCTGGCACAGCACCCCATCACTCTCCTTCTTGGTCAAATAGCCCTTGATGCCTTCAGTGTGAATCTACAATTTTCATAGTCATGAAAATAAAGAAAACTCTTTCAATGAGAAGGTGTGTCCAAACTTTTGGTCTGTACTGTATATATATTTATATTTTTATTTTTATTTTTTAAGTGAGGGTGCTCTAGCCTTAATGCACATCTATTTTGATATATTGTCGTCCTGTACATTGTTATGGTTATAACTATCGTTGCGATGATTGTGATATCCACATATAAATGCAGCATTTATTTTAAACATGCGGATGACACTCCTGAAACTTTGCAGCGTGTTAGTGCACGGCCACTGGTCCTTTTAGCATCACAAAAAAAAAAAAAATTATTCAAGTTCTTAATAGATTATAGCAAAGATAGCACTTAGCAGAATCCACTAGCACCTCTGTAGAACTGATTAAAAGCAGTTGTTTTTTTTATTTGTTTGTTTTTTGCATAAAAACTATAAAGGTATTTTGAGAAACTAGTGTTATGATCATAAAAATATCGAAATAAAACACATTTTACATATTTCATTTCTGGGTTAAAAAAGGAAAAATAAATGAATGCAAAAGTACATGGACCGTGCAGAAAGGGAAAGTGTGGGACTGTTGAGGGCAGAGTTAAAAGGTTTAAATAAAGCTCAGAGCTGATGGCAAGGGTGAGGTGGATTAATCTTAACTGACTGCTGTGGTGATACAGAGTGAAACCGTACTGGTCACTGTGAGAGGCCAAGAACTGCAGCTTTGTGTTTTGTCACAGAACAGCGTTGAACTCTTCAAGCACACACAGATGGGCTTACAGAAAGCATTTCAATGGATCCTTCTACACACAGTACTGACAGAATAGATGCCAGTTCTGTGCAAAGGGGGAAGCAGATTTATCCCATCCCATGAGCCCACTGGACCAACTGCTATTATGATTTACAGAAACATTTCAGTCAGGCAGGGAACTGAGATTAGTTTCACTGGTTGATTATATTACCTTTCTACATTACAAAAACAAATTATAATGTTAATTGTTTAAATTGGCAGTGATCCACATCGAACACATTCTATCCTTCTGTTTTCCTCTCCATCTTCCACTTTCTTCAACATCAGACTTCAACAGCTTGCATTTGTTATCCACTGACGAGAGTCCTGGGACAACGGATTTTTAGACAGTAATGCTCAAATTCAGCTGGTAATCAAATTTGGCATGTTCCTCCTCAGAAGTCTAGGAATAGGGGGAGGATGAAATAAGAATTCCAACAGAGCAAGTTTTTTAGAAAATGTCATACTTTTGTGTGTTTGTTGGCAGATTGTAGTTTCTTACATCTGCAGAGAGCCACTGATGCATGACCAGGTCACAAAAGTTGAATTCAACATTGTCAGATATGCATAATCAGCTTCGGAATGAGGCTCAGCCACAGTCCTTTACCTCACATTAACATTCGCCCCCACCTCTACATCAGTGCAATTCTTGATTCCATATATAAACAAAGGAGTCTTTTTTTTTTTTTGGTAAAGGAAATCTATTGGTAATATGTTGGGGTTCATCTTGCATATCCCAATTTGTGTTTTGCTTGTCATCTTGTCATCTAGTTGTCACCTAGTATCAGCCTCGGACGTCATGCCCATGGAGCATTGGCTAAAAGTCTGATAAGGGACACAAACGTGGAAACACTTCAGGAGTGTGATGTCTTTGTCGCGTTCTTTAACGTTCCACCTGTAAACAAAAATGCTGTGGTGGCAAACCACCTCACTAAAAAAAGAAAGCCATCGAGTTTACAACTGTGACATCGAGCGCTTATCAGGATCAACTAAACACTGGATGTTCAAAAGTATGTCAAATATTAAAATTTTGTGGCATAGAATCTTGAAAATACGTCCGAGAGTTTTACTCACAGGTCTGTTATTGTGGCGACATTTCTGAACCCCGAAACATGACGCTGAATGAAACAAATTGTGATTGGTTGTTTGACATGTCGGTCAAAATGCCTCATGGGCAGGCCTTGGCCAAAAAAGCCTCATGGGCAGGCCTTGGCCAATGAAAGCTGCCATAGATTCCAGACCTTAAGCTGTCAGTATGAAGGTCTGGCAATGCGAGACTAGTTGTCACCAAACAACTACTTAAAAGTAATGACTTAAATGATCTACCTAAAAGTCAACCACCATAAGTTTGAGGTTTATTGCAAATATTCAAATAAACACAAATACAAAGAAGCTGATCAGATTACATCATTTAAAATGTTTTGCTGTGATTCCCATTCCATGGATTCAGCGACTTCCCTCATTGGTAGATCTTGATTTATTATAAGGTTATTATAATTACTGGTCGACCGATATTGGATTTTTGACAGCCGATGCAGATTGATGCATCTTGGAAAGCAGGGTGGTCAATAGCCAATAAAAATATTATATCATTTTTTTTATTGATATTTAAGAAATTTGAAAACATTTGACAATGGATTAAAAAACAAGTGTCTAAAATAAACATACTTATACTGTAGAAGACAAAGTATTTATAAATTTATAAAGTAAATAAATATTTCATAAAAATATATTTAAAAAGGAAGCAAACACTGTAACCAACAGGGCACTCAGTGTTCTTGGAAGTTTTTTGTGCATTGGTAATCATATTTTTCAAACAAATCCAGGGAACACTCAGAGAAAATGAAATTAATATGACCATGAGCAAATGCATAAAATGCAAGCGTTTAAAGTTTAAAACATTAAATTCACATGGACCGACCATCACGCAGAGAACACAGAATCATATTGGATAAAAATGCACACTTCACAAGATCTAACAGTGGGATTCGACTAAGTTTGCAAGAAAATAATAAGTTTGTGAAAATAAAGGTTCATTAGTCATTCAAAGATTTGTTTAAGTCATATAAATGCGCATTTGCTTAATTCCGATGGCAAACGAGGAAGTATTAAAATGTTTGCCTTTCTATTACTAATAATATAAAAGCAATCGTTATAATACTTTTTGTATAAAATAATTCCTTTGTTTAACTGTTCTAAGTTAAATCTGATTGTTAGACAGACTTCTATCAGTATTTAGACAGAACTGTTAACAACGCCAGTAAACAATAGGGAGAAAGTGAGCACTGTGTGCTCAGACGGTGCAATTCTCAGTGCCGTCAAACTAAAAGTCCAGCCTCTAACAGACGGCCAAGCAGAAAAACTTATCGGCTGATGACGATATTTTAAAAAATGCCAAATATCGGCATTGGCAATATATTGGTCAACTATTAAACTGTTGTTTATCCATTATTGTTAAAAAAAAACTGTTTCTGTATAGAAAAAAGTGAATTATACACTACCATTTAAAAATTTGTGGTCTGTAAGATTTTTTTACAATTATTTTGTAAGAAGTCTCTTATGCAAACCTAGGCTGTGTTCATTTGATAAAAATATAGCAAAAACAGTAATATTGTTTAAATTAATTGCAACGTAAAAGATGTTTTACATTTTAAAAAGTCATAAAAAATACATTATCAATGTAGACATTTACTAAATGTATTAAAGGAGTAACGGAATATAAATACAGTACTTTTTTTTATTAAGCTATAGGCTTGTCTTTGTGCATTTTTACTAAATGCATTTAGACTACTGCTTTTAATCTAAACCTAGAAACCACAGTTACATTTTTACCATGGTACTGAGTTGCTAAATGTGTGGTTTTAACTGTAATCATCAAAATGTATGCTACCATGAAAACCAATGGTAAATTTCAATAAATCTCAAACAGTCAGAATAATTAAATTTCACCATATTAAAATGAGTCTGTTACAATTTTTCCAGATGTAACTATTTGTGATAATGAACATGAATTTACATCTGCATCCTAACTCAAGCTACTACTGTCAACTCAAGCTTCTTTGAAATGTGCATTTCTAAGAGAAATTCTCTGAGAAAATTTGTTTTATATATATTACTAATATCGCACCCTGCATTGCAAAATTTGCTGAAGATACACAAAGTCAGGCAACAGAAACTTGTTTCATGATTTGAAATAATATTGATGCAGAAACTTAATTTTATTAATTTTTCTGTTAAGATATTTATATTAAGGTGAAAAAAAGTGAAGTATTTGTCATGTTCTGACAATTAAGAGTAGTTTAAAACCACAATTAATGGTCTGCCTTTAAACTGCCTCATCCCCCACAATCCTCATCAGCCGAACACACACATTCTCAGAGAGCTCACACAAAATGATCCAAACCCGAACTGATCCACTGATGCCATGCATCCAAACAGCTTCATTTGCACAGTGGCAATGATGTCTGCTAACTCAATGTAAACAATGCACCATGTTAAATCTGCATTCGTTGAGGTTTAAAACAGTCTCACAGAGTAATAAGAGTCGAGCAAGGAAGGAAATGCTAATGAGAGCTGCTTTTATTCAGCAGTGACAGATACAGTCTGAAAAAAAACTGGTATCCAAAGACAAAGAGATAGAAAGATGGGAAAATAGTAAAAAATGCATTTCTTTGGTAAAAGCGGTTCATGGTAGAAAAAAAGAGGGGAAACGAATCTAGAAACCCTGCCTCCGCATTGTTTATGTTTGGTTTCGGATTCTCTCCCTTTAATTTCAACTCAAAACACTTGTTACAGCCACAGCACACTGGAACTCTGATTAGCGGAAGAGTGTCTGTGAGAAAATCATTCCTTAATGTCCCTTCTCCGGTTCCAGCAACATGAATGAGAATGAGAGGAAGCAGCAAAAACCCAGGAACTTGAAGAGTTTCTTTCCTCTTCCTCTCCTGCCATTGGAGAGAGCAGCCTTACAGATCTCTCTTTGCTCAATGTCTCAGTGATGAGTACGCCTTAATGGTGCTGTCAATTGGTCCACTTTTCATTTATCCAGTTCGCTGTACATAATTGATCTGCTGTGCAGTAGAACTCTCTAAGTTAGAGGCCACTGAATATCTGGAATGGCCTGCAGAAATCTCCTCCTGCCGGCTTTCATACGTCTGGCAAATGTGCATTAATTTGAGATACTGTAGCAATTAATAAGAGTTGACATGTCAGATTTGCTGGAACAGCAGATAACTCAATTATCTTAAGGAGAATTCAAAAGAGGCCAGTGAATGGGAGTACATGCAGAATAACAGCTCAGAACAGCAGTTGGAGTCATTACTGGAGGACGCTGGGCAATAATGTGACATTGTTGTTTTATTATGAGATCAAATACGTGTCAGAGCCCAGCGTGTGGTAATTACAGCCAATAACACTCACACACACTCACTCACACACTCTCTGACAGACAAGTATGACAGTCATTCATGCATTCAATTACTTACAAACACACATACAAGGTTAGTGATAGCTATAATTTTTTTCATATTTGAAAAGTCTCTTATTTTCCCCAAGGCTGCATTTATTTGACCAAATCAATATTATTGTAAAATTACAATTTAAAAGAACTGTTTTCTATTATAGTTTATTTTAAAGTGTAATTTATACCTGTTGTGAAAAAGGTTTCAGCAGCCATTACAGTCTTCAGTGTCACATGATCCTTCAGAAATCATTCTAATATGCTGATGTAGTGCTCAAGAAATATTTCTTATTCTTATTAATACTTAATACATTTAGTCATTTAACAGTGAAGACATTTATAAGGTTACAGAAGATTTCTATTCAAAATCTATTCTTTTTTTTTTTTTTTTTACTTGGTATTTCACTAAGTATTAACCAACTGTTTTAAACACTGAATCATTTGTGACACTTCTGATCATGACAATTCTTCTCTGGTTTAAATGGAAAAATGAAATCATCAAGAGAGAGCGAAAGAAAGGGAGAGGGAACCACCTCAGTATATTCTCCATTAGCTGCAGCTGATTTCAAACATCATTAGGGTCCTGCCATCTATATTCCCACAATACAGCAGGCGCAAGAGGGAAACACATTGATTTATTTGGGGATTGGCACAGTAGCATTGCTGAAAGAAACAGACCACTGACCAGAGTACTGTCAGCCCATTCAGCATTCTTGACAGAGAGAAAGAAACTCCGTTACAGAGAGTCAAACTGCCCCCTATAGGTGAAAAAATGAAAGTTAATGCATACTGTTAATGTTACTGTCTCTCAGTTTAACCCTTTAAACCGGAGGTGTACTGCCGCCCCCCTCCGTGAAAAATAATACTTATCATTTTTCAAATCACTGCCTTGATCACGTAAAAATGGATATCATTTGAAAGCTTAGAGTCTGCCCTTTACAATGCAATTTGATTAACTTCAAAGTAATGTGGAGTTTTCTAAAAAAATTTAGTATTATGTTCTGTAATATGTCAAAAACATCATACTGCTCATCATATGAAAGATCTCACTGAGTAGAATGAAACAAGTGTAATTGTTTGGGTCTTTGACTAAACTTGAGCAAGTTTTTGTAGCAGAAGTCAGCCCCAGACTCATATGAAAATAATATATGGATATATTTATGCCACTTTATTGCTCGCAACAACAATGTTCAGATCATGGAAAAATACAAATCATTATTTAGAGCATATTCTCCTGATTAAAAAGTAAAACTAAACAATAATCCATAATTTCTATTTAAAGATATTCCTCAGGAATATTTAACACATAAAAGGCGACATGTAGTTTAGCAACAAACAAAAAAAATCAATGGTAGCTTTCACTGATTGTGGAAAATAGCATGACATTAGTGTCAGAAAAGTTGGTAAGCTGGTAAGATTCATAACACATAAAACCTGACAGGCGTATGTTGCGCTCAGCAAAAAAAATTAAAACTTGTACATTTCACATGGCGCTTTAATTTGTAACTTCATGAAACCTGTATAGATCGTAGAAAATTGCATGTCATTATTTTCTGAAAATAATCCTGATTAAATAGAACCCAATCTTACCATAATTTGTCCATTACATCTAAAAGATATTCCTTATGTTGTTATAACACAAAACCGCTAAAAATAAATAAATAAATCAAAGGTAATTGTCATGTGGCATGTGGCCACTTTAATTAACTCCTAAATAGTGCTGAGTTATTTGTGGATAAACAGAAAAAAGTTTTCTTAATTTATTATTATTAATTTATTTTTGTTGTGCCATGTATTCTAATATGTCAAAACCATCATACAGCTCAGATAATCATGTATCATATGTCATTTGAAAGGTCTCACAGGGTAGAATAAAACAAGCATAATTCTTTGGGGCTTTGACTAAACTTGAGCGAGGCACTACTTCTGTGTACAGAATGTCACTCAGAAAACAACCATTTCAAAACTGTAAATTTCTAAGAAAAAGGCTACCTTGGATCCAAATGCAGTAACTTTTGATTACTTCACCACAAAATTGAATTCACCTAAAGCCCACATTTTGGGGAACATAAAAAAAATGATGATGTTCTCCTAAAAAAATTCCTGAGATTTTGATTGTCAAATAAGAATAATATGAAACATTTCCCTTAAGCGCACTAATTGTTCTTACATTTTTATGACCCATTTCTTTTGACTCTCTTTGCTATGGTTTTGGAGTTATGAATCATTACTTTTGTATGTGTAACTCAGAAAACAACGTTTTTTTAAAATGCATTCAGGGTGTCAAAGGCAAAACAAAAAGGCCTCTTTTCTTCAAAATGCTGTAACTTTTACATACTTTATGCAATCACAATTCTTGTGTATGTCATATCTCAGAAAAAGCAGTAACTTCAAGGAGGCAAAAATGCCTTCAGGGCTTAAAGGGTTAATATGTAAAGTCAACTATAACTCCAGCATTTTACATTTTATTTGTATTTATTTATTTATTTTTAAGTAAAAGGGGAGCCCATAATCCCAAGGTATAGTTATCTGAGGATCGATTTGTTTGGCCAAACATGGGAAACGAGGAAAATGTTTGAAAAAAGTCATTCTCCTCTCCACATCCAAAAATACCTAATCCTCTAGTATACTCCATGAAAAGCAGTGTCTAAAAAAAAAGTAGTTTGTCCAAAAGTGCATTATCCATAAAACAGCATGCAAAAAAATCCACAGATGACCTACTAAGTGTGCATACGATGGTCCCTTTACTATCCCATGAGGCCACGAAAGAGTCGATATGTTTGAAAATGACAGGGAGCAGTGCTACATGGAAATGCCAATATGACTTATGCCTCTTATGCTTACCAAGGCCACATTTATTTGATCAAAATACCGCAAAAACTGTAATATGATATAGGCTATATGTGATATAGGCTATCATCACATTTTAAACAACTGTTTCTTTTCTATTTGAATAGATTTCAAAATGTCATTTATTCCTGTGATTGCAAAAGAGCCATTTTCAGCATCCATTTTTCCAGTTTACTCAAGTGTCACATGACTCTTTAGAAATAATTCAAATATTAGGATTTGGTGCTCAAGAAACACCAGATGTCATCACACACGTCATCATCTATTCCTAATCATTAGCAGAATATCAACCAAACATCTTAATAACTATCAACAAGCTCATTAAAAGTGTCAGTCCTTTGCTGTCAAAACATGTGAATAAACAAAAGACAGGTGTGATAACACCATGCAGCTGTGAGACGCTCTCATGTAGTTTTTATTTGTCGTGCATTATACTTTCAAAATACAGAGAGAATCCTCAATCACTGCACGTAAAGAGAGCACAGTTATTCAGCAGCATGTATGCAGTGCCAATGATTAAACAGACGAGTGGCCAGAGCTGTCAGCTGCGCTCCTCTCTTTGGAGGGGAAAGAGAAGAGAGAGAAAGGAAGTGAGGGGGGAAATAGACCACAAATTGGCAGAAGCCCAGACTCATTAGCATACCAAGATGTGGTAGGGCTCTGTAAATTCACCTCATGATGTGAGGGCAGAGTAAAATCCCACATTAGAGTACAGACTACACACAGATTATTTATCAACACTACAGCCGGAAAACTAAACGGCTTTCTACTGGACCTGCATACCTTTCTAAGAGCAATGCATGCATTCTCTCTGCAAGAAATATGCAGAAAGCCTGTAATCAAAAAGTGGGCTTGATTTGAGTATTTTTCCTACTGCAGTCAGTGATGGAGAGTAACTTAAGGCTGGGTTTTTAAACCTGTCCTGACGGCCCCTCAGCAGTGCAAAATTCTGCATGTCTCCCTCATCTGCAACTTTATGTGAAATCGGTCAACTCTAACTGCCCAAAATCTGCAGACTGGCTGCGAATTTAAGTAACTAGTGTTGACTCATCCAGTATTTCAGCCTAAACCACATGTCGTCATTAATTCAGGCATATTCTAAATAGTGTAGTTTTTCCAAATAACAAGTCATTCTTTCCTGATAAGTAGTGACGTAGGATGACAAAACACTTAATCACCATTTACACATCACATGCAGCATTACTGCATCCGAATGAGCAATAATCAAGCATGTTTAAAAGACTGATCAAATTTAGTGACTCTGAAAATGAACAGTTCCAAAAGAATCAGCTAATGTAATTTGAATCAGTTCAAAGAGAATTGATTCACTCATTTGAGTATCTGCACTTTTGTTGTTAACCACTCTAAATTATGTACAGCTTGTAGCTTGGCATATCATCTGCAAAACAGCACATCATCTTGAATTTAATGTGTAGTTAATTTTTTTTTTCATTCGTTTAAGTATTTTTTTCTTATGCAAACATCTGATAAGCTTGTTTAAAGAGGGAAATATGGAGCTGACACCACAGGAATGCGGTCGAAAGCCCTTGAAAGACAGGCCCTTAATGACATTTATACACTGCTTCTCTGACCGCTGCAGGAGCACGGCCAAAGACCCATGGGAGCAACGTGAACTCCCTAGAAGCCTTTATCGCCTGCCACACTAATGCCTGTCACCTTGACAGAAGCCATTTGGCAGCTCAGACCTAGAGCCTGAAGGGAGACTGTTTGTGATGTGTGTGTGTGTGAGAGAGAGAATGCAAGTATGTCAAAGACCCCACGAAAAAGCTTGATGAGCAGTCTTTCTGGACATATTTGAAATGCATATATTTTGTAAACTTAAGTCACCTTATAAGAACATTACCAAATTAACATGGATTAAAAATCAGAAAACTTACATTTAGATTTCATGAGGTCATTAATTGGATGAACAACGAAGGGAGACAGAACAAGCAAGTGAGAGGGCTAAAATGGGAGCAACATGGGAGTGTAAGACTGGGTATTTTAGTTTGTGAGGGTCTGTTGAAGTTGTGAGTTGTATGTATATCTGCATGTGTGTCTGAGTCCAAAAATTACACTGCTGCACATGTGTCGGACGTGTTACATGCCAGCCCTGGTTGGTCAGGCTGGAGGTTGTCAGGAGGACTTTAAAAATAAACACCTCTGAAGTGCCTGTAAGGAGAAGAGACACCAGCATGCTTCCCACATCAAGAGTCACCTCTGCTGCTGGCCATACCACAAGAGCTGCCATCCCGCCTGCCTGGGATCAGGTCGATAGCTATGAACACATATCAGCTCACTTACAAGCCTTCTGCCAATTAAATCACTCAGCTCCTTAAAAGCTTCACTTCACTTCCAACCATTTCTCTTTGAAGGGTAGAAACCAAAAGGCCTCAAAGCAGGACATGTGGTCTGGCAAGAAAGCAAGAGCAAACGGGTATATGAAGGTTTTTCAAAGACAAAACAACTGATGCTAGCTTACTAAGAGATAAAAATAAACATTGTTTTACAATGATTACAAAAAATCATTATTAAACAAACAAAAAAAAAACATTTTAGAACATCAAAAATTAGTAATTTATGAATGAATGAAAGAATGAATGAATAAATTTAATGAAATAATATTCACATATTGCATACTTGCAAGAACAACAAACAAAATAATGAGTGCATCTTTTACTTATTAATCTTAAACCATATAAAAAATAAAATAAAATAAAAAACATTTAAGGCTATATAAGACCATTTAAGGCGATATATGATGCAATTTCAAGTTTTCCTTTCTCTTTGGAGTGTTACAAGCTGTTCGTGCATAGATACGTAAGATCCCTAAAGTTCCAAAGACTAAAGTCTCAAACCCAAAGAGATATTCTTTATAAAAGTTAAGACTTGTCCACGCCCTCCTAAAACGCCTTACTTACTAAACGCCATGCTCCCACGTCTACATCACTGTGTGGGAAGATTTACATAAAGCACCCAAATGTTCACGCAAAGAAAGAAGGCATAACTTTGATTCTCGTCGTAGTAATGATGTTGCTGCTGCCGTCACGTCGTGGAGACGATTTGTGTTTCGTTGTGAAAGCAAAACTACTTAATTTGGCCTTCCAAAAGAGGATACAACTAGAAATCAGTGGTTAAGTTGTATTTACAACAGTTCAACCCAAATATTTTGATGTGTTCGCATTTTACAGAGGACTGTTTCCTGAACCTGGGAAGGCAGTGAACAAAGGTTGTTTCTATACAGTGGGGCAGTTCCAACTTTGCAAGGACAGTCTGGCGCTTCTGATTCACAGCCTGTAAATATTTAATATTTTGCCACTGATGATTCAAACATAAGTTTTGTGCAGTTTAGAGTAGTGCTTGTTGTTTCTCCGATCACAAATGCAGGGATTTTTTTATGTTAACGCAGCGCGATACGCAACACGTAAAAAGAGAGTATAACTCATTATAATCAGTAATTATGTCCCCACTGGATGCAACAAATGCCTCGTTTGTAATGGGTTTTATTGGTTTTGTCTCATTGCACCGGGACATAGCATCATCATATGGTAAGGGGCGTAACATTTTCATCACACGCTTGAGGTATTCGGCCAATCACAACGCACTGGATAACTGACCAATTAGCGTACACCTTGCTTTTCAAACCGATGAGCTTTGTAAAAATCGATGCGTTTCAGAAAGGTGGGGCATAGAAGAGCAACAATAATATACAGTATCTGGAAAATAAAGTTTTTTTACTTTAGAAAGCATAAACGCATTGCATTACACCAAATGCACAAAATAAATGCTCTTTTTAGCAATATCCTTTTTTTTTGCACTTATGAATAATCCCCTCCCGCCCCCCATGTCCTGACATAAACATAACTCTGGCTCAAAGCACTCAAGCTGAAATTCTGAAGTAATATTTAGCAAATTTATAGTGATCCTGACTGCAGTTGTGGGAATGCCTACTTAGTATAGAAAGCATAGAACAGGTGCGGAGGATGGATGGGAAGACACACAGTTGCTGGCACAGGGACTGAGTGATGGATGGTCCTGGGAAGCTCTCAGCACTTGGAGGGAAGTCAAATGAGGCCTCTCATCCTCTCTATTTCTCGCTCTAAATCTGTTGACTGGAGAGCACCTCCTGTGACTCTGAGAGGACACACAGGTGAGAAAATCACTAACAAAACATACAGGAGGCCAACGGAATGCAGACAGGTCTGAAAACACCACGCTGAGAGATTCAGCCAGGCACCAAAGCAAGCAGAAAAAAAAAAAAGAAAAAAAAAAAAAAAGCGATCACAATTAGCTCACCAAAAAAATAAAATGATGTCTTTCCACATGCTGTAAAAAAATGTCCAATGAATTCATAATTAAATAAAATAATATAATTAAATAAACATATACTTCATACTGTGTATACCGTTCTGTATGCTTGCAGTGCAGAAACAAGTGCAGAAATGTTTTGAAGTAGTCTGCAGCGACAATGTAGCTGCGAAGCTCAAGCTTGCCGTGTGAAAAAGACGTTACACCAACCCCAGTTCTTTTATATTAATTATCTGTATAGCATTATAGAATGTAATAATGTTTGTTAAAGTTGTAAATTAAAGTTCTAATTCTACAGTGTTAATGATGACAATCTAGTTTTACATACAGTGATCTGTATCAGGTGAAAAAAAGCATACACACATTTCACAAGATAATCCGATCCGTTTTGTAAAGAGAATCGCTGTAACAGCACCCTTACCAGGCCAGAGCTTTGTGTATTTTGCATGGAAACAAAAAAGCTCTGTGAATAATTTTGTGGGATATTAAAGTACCATGAAAATGCCTCCACTGCAGTGCCAAACGCATAATCCAAAAACCCCGGGCTGGCCTGTACATGCTAGGAAATGTGAAGGTGATTAAGTAGGAATCTCAGAGAGGTGAGTGAAACAAAGATCATCCAAACCCAGAACTGCATACAACCCACTGAAATCCATGAATCGTGACTGTTGAGCAACCAATTGCCTTTAACACATTCATATTCACTTTACTCATTCACGTACATATCTGTTCATGTACATTAATTTATTTATTAATGTATATAGGCTGTATATTGTAGATTATTTTGCTCAATTTTAGCAGAAACACCTTTCTTTCTGAGTAAAAAATAAACAAGGGAAATTGAGGGATAATGTTAAAGTAGTATTGTTTTATGTCAGAACAAAAATATAGATACAAATATGAGAAATACAACCTAAATACACGTTGGGAAAACCTGCCTCAACATACATTTTTGCAAAACTCCAGACACCATACAATACATACAATTTATTACAGTTTCCCGCTGAAATGAACATATCAGGACATCCAGATTGGCTTATGCAGTGAGTAACTTACATTTTGCTCGAGATACGTTAATGGCTGTGTAGGAAATTAAGACAGTGCCGGACTCATCACTGTCTGGCATTCTATTGTTGTATTAAACTCTTGACCTATCATCTGAAGTGTTCCACAATCCAAATAGTTATAAATGCCAGACAAGACAGAAGTTTTATAAGACCAAAGCAGACCCCTGAAAAATAGACATCAGTTTATGTTTAGAAGCTTTATTTGATGATTAACACACTTGCTTTGAACAACTAACAGCGTGTGGATGGGCATTTAACAAGGGTCCAGTGCTCTTTGAAAAGCCAGATCTCAATATCCATGACAAGTATTAATTTGTGGCCTTTAGAGTGGTGATAACCTAAGAGCCTGTGGCCTATAACAGCTGGGCAGGAAGTGTAGAGATGGAGACCACTATCTGCAGTCTCTCAAAAGGCCAGAAAAGCATGCATGACATTATCATATAGAGTAGGGATGGGAATCACAGGGTACCTCATGATTCGATATAGTGCTGCAACGATGCGTCGACGTCATCGATTACGTCGACTACAAAAATACGTCGACATGCGTGAAATGCATCGATGCGTCACACTGTTTACATCTTGCGTAATGGCGGCTTCTGCAACTGGGAATGGAGAAAGTTGTATTCTATCACAAAAACAATAGGAAAACATACTGGCGCTCTCCAGTGTTACGGTTTAACTGGTTACCGTGTTATCTGGTGACCAATTTCCTGGTTCAGGTCTCCGCTCCAGATGTGTTGGAACGACTGCAGCAGATTCAGCGATTCTAAAAGCACAAACTGATGTGATATTATTAAGTGTCTAATAAACGCAGACTTGCTCATTGCATGATTCTGATATTCTTTTAAGGATTACAAGTTATTGGTATGATCAGCGGCTGAAGTAAGATAAACAAAAATAAATAAATAAAGTCTGTGTTGGCGCGGGTTTCGAACAAGCGTTAAAAGACAGCGCGCCACAAGACAACAGTCACGAACCACCGAGCTACCGATCTACACCAAATCAGCTCCAGATCTCTGGATTCACGACAGGACTTTCGGCGGCACATCGTGCAGCCTCTGAATCAAGGAAATGTGATCGTATTAACTTGTGTTTACCAATTATGAAAATAAACCATAGCAGAACCCTGACTACATTTTATGGTTTGTGATGCTAAAGAACATTTCATGACATCTCAGACAACTGTAAGTTTGTGGCTACTGTGGTTTAATTATAAACACTATCGTTAACTTGTATTTACCATAGTAAAATAATTTTCTTTGCTTCTTTATTTTTGTATACTGTAAAAACCTCAACCACATTTAAGTATTTTTTGGAAAAAAATGAAAAAAGGTTGAAATATTATATTAGAAGTTGTACAGTAAGCGGTGTTGTAATGTGGATATTTTTGACATGCTGACCTTCATGTGGGTGATGCTGATTTGAAAGACAAAACCTCAGGCTATTCTTCTTGTGTACTGTATTGTTGTTCCATTTTGGCCTCAGAATATTGGCTATTTATTAAAATCAACAGCACTATATGTCACCGCACAATGAGAGATTACAATTATGCTCAACATGGTGGTAATTAGTCATACATTTTTGGAAAAATACCAACAACCTTGTGGACACTTTAAAGAAAGCAAGTTGTTATAGGCAGAAGGAATATGTGCCAAGTTTTATTTGGTCTGTGTTTATTTGAGGAATCTGACATTTATGTTAATGTTCTGAAAACAACCAGAACAAAAAATAATAAAAACAAAAACATGGTTTACAGGCACGAAGTCAACAGGCCAGTAGGTCCATGGGAAAAAAGAAGAATCAATGGGGACTTTACAATGATCTCCTTCAATGGTGTAGATATACTAAAGAAAAGAGCTTTTGCGGAGCAGAGTACGGTGCCCGTAAGGTGACTTGTTCGGTTTAGTTAGTTTTGTCGCGGCCACGAAATAACTCGTGGGAACGTGATAATATGTCGTGGCCACGAGATATTAATTTGTGGGAACGTCATATTAACTCTTGGGAACGTCATATTATGTTGTGGCCATGAGATAATTTTGTCGAGGTAACAACATCCTTATGTCGTGGCCTCGAGATGCTATGTTGAGGGAACAACATCCATTTCGCGTGGCCACGACTTCTGATGTTGAGGGAACGACAAGTTTAATGCAAGGGAACGACACGAGTTTAATGCATAAACAAACCTGCATGACCATAGCAACTGGGGATAATCAGAGATGGATTCATTACTATTTTATTTAAGTAATTATTATATTAACCATACGCTTTGGCTACCAGGCTGTATTACATGTGACCGTCAGCATTAAAATGACATAGTAATAATAAATAATATTACAAGTGCAAGTGCATAATAAAATATAAAAATTTTACAGTCTTGTAAGTCCATTAACTGATAGTCTTTCCCCCGTAATGTGTACATTATTATTATTTTATTATTATTATTATTATTAGCCTATTATTATTGGTTATATTTTTGTATTTTGTTTATATTCTTTTTTTTGGCTTCAATTTCGATCTCTTAACATTCTGAATACTTTTGTAAATAATAGCGTACTGTAAATGCTCGACATTAACAATGTCACAAATGCATAAAATGTAAATGCATAAATGTTATATGTATAAATAATATAATAATTTCTTGATTCTAAATAAAATATTAATGAATCCATCTCTGATTATCCTGGGTTGCTATGGTCACGCAGGTTTATTTATGCATTAAACTCGTGGCCACGAGAAAACATGTCGTTCCCTCAACATCAGAAGTCATGGCCACGAGAAATGGATGTTGTTCCCTCAACATAGCATCTCGAGGCCACGACATAAGGATGTCGTTACCTCCACAAAATAATATCTCGCGGCCACGACATATCACGTTCCCACAAGTTATTATTTCGTGGCCACGACAAAACTAAGTAAACCGAACAAGTCACTTTACGGGCAGCGTAGCAGAGTGCAATAACTCTGCTGAAAAAACAACAACAAAAATCTTAAATCAGATTAAGCTGGTTTGCTGGTCTTCCAGCCTGAACAGATAACAAATGCAAAAAGCTATGTAAAATAAACCAACAGAACAGCCAACGGAATAGACAGCAGGGAACTACACTGCGACCAAAATGGTCGCATATGCGACCTTTTGAAATGCCATTGCGACCCTAATTTTTATGGGGTCGCAAATGTATCACTGATTATTTTTGTACCTACTTATGTGTTATGCTATGATTTAATATGAGCATTTTATTAAAACAGAAATGTGTGCACAAGAGAGACGCGTCTCACGGACAGCAACACTGAACTGAGCTCTCCTTCAGGACGTTTGCGTCCTCATGCACCTGAATGAACAAATACAAATCGCAGTTTAAACAAACAGAAAAAAAAGAGCGGAAAGCAAAAGATCTCAATTCAGCACCGCAGTGTTCTGGTGTTCAGGGTGCACGCAGAGACGTGTCTCAAAGTCTTCCTTCTTTTGTACCGACAACAAATACATACAAAATATGTCAAAATACCCGTCTTGGAAAGTGTGTTCGAAAAGGTCTGTGGTTATGTCTTAAGTGAAAGTAAAGAGTTGAGAAAGAAATCTGATGTGTATCATTATAATGGATGCATCGTCTCTTAAAGTGACCGCGCCTAATTTACTAGCTCTGCTGTCAGTGTCTTTAATGTATGAAAATGAAAGTAAATCACTCACTGCTCTTGACTGAATTACTTTGTAGTTTTAACAAGAATTTATCCACAGTCATTCCAAAAATCAGATATAATTGATTATATTGTTTTACTAGTGGGTACAGGACACTAGTTTATTTATGCAGTGAGTATAGCAAAATACAGTGATCTGTGAAATATTATACCCAAAAATTCTTCATACTGTAGACTACCAGTGAAACTGATTTAAAAAAATAAATTAAATTAGGGACCTGACCATGTTTTGCTTTCTTTAATTGCTAATGCAACCTTTTCACACCACAGACTGAACAAAATTAAGCATTCCTTGCTTGGTAACTGTTCAACAAAGTATTGATAGTTGTGTAAATATTATCATACCAACAGTTGTCTGAAGTTTTGGTTGATTCCATTACATATCTTTCTATCAAAGTTATGTGACATTATCAAGAGGAATTTGTTCTGACACAGTTTAACTCTGAGTTCTTGTCATATTTTACTACCAATTTCTAAACTATAGCAAATAAATGGTGATAGTGTGAGAAATGTTGAAGTGAGGTGTTTGAATACATTTTGGTTTGACTGTGTATTTTATTTTACAGTGAAGCCTATGCAGTGCTGTTTTAAATTAACAAAAACAAACTTAAAAAACGTAAACATTGTGTAAATAGCACAAATAAATAATTAGAATGAACATACAGTACAAATTAAACAATTTCAAACAGGGCCACTGTACAACCTGCACCAGGGCCCCTCTAACCCCAGCTACGGCCCTGGGTTAAGGTACCAAGAAGGAGCAATGCACTGTGTGTACTGTAAGAAATAAAACAAGAAGGAATGTGGTTTAAAAAATGGCAAGTAAAATAAAAAGCACATCTGTATGCAATACAGTTTCATTATTGTTCATTATTATCCAGAGCAGCTTACTATAAATAATTTGTGCGACCAAATCATGTTTTGCGCCAGTAACTGAAAAAGTTAGTAGCACAAGTGCCACCAGTGGAAAAGGTTAGTGTAGTTCCCTGGACAGAGCTGAACCACACAACACCATCTATTCTTGCGGTCTCTGACGTGCTTGTCTTTTGGTGAATGTTTGGTTTATTAATATATCATTTCATTCGGTCACACACACACACACACACACACACATTAATATGTTGACTATCATAAAATCAATTTCACTGTGGCCAGATAAGACTATACAGTAGACACACATTGCAGCATGCTCCACCTTGTCTCTCATCCAAGAAACAGACCGATCAAATGGAATATAAACCAATTCAAGCGTAGACAACTGCATACTTGTATTTATTGCATACTTGAGCAAAACTGAAACTCTTGCTATAAAACTCTTTAATTCTGCATTACAGCAGCAAAAATACAGTAGTTGTTGTCATGGGGGAAAAAGAGATTAAGATGAAATGAGGTCTGCTAAAAAACAGAAACGTCCACCCATCTTTACCCAGGAGGGTTGTGCCCCCCCCCGTGCCCCCCCCCCCCAAAGTACAGAAAAAGAACAAAGGGTCGACTTTTTTGTAATCACCTCTTTTTCCCTCCAGATTGCATGACCTCTGAGGATTGCGAGAAATCTGAGCAAAACCAAACAATCCTTGATGTAAAGAGGCAGAGATCTTAATAGGAAATCACCTCGTTTTCAGAGGTAATTGGGTGGCCTTTAAATTCTTTTATCTGGAAGGAGTATGTGTGTGGACACTCAAATAATGTGGTAACTGGACTAATGACTGCTCTGACAATCTGAACTATTTCAGTGTCTGTAACCCTCCATGGGGGTCCATGTTTGCACTGTGGTGGGTCTGACAATTATTGTTTGATCACAAGCAAATGTTTGTGGAGAAAAAAAAAAAGTATACAAATTCAAAATATTAACTCTAAACAAAGCCTAAGTTAAGAAACGAAAGATTCATTTTAAACTATCTCTGGCATATTTTTATTTACCAATGTGCTTTTGTTTTCAATTATCCTACATAAAAGAGTCTGGAGCCAGCACTACAGACAGTGCTTCCCTTTTGTTCAAAGACGTCACATCTAGGGCTGGGATAAACGATTATTTTTTAAACGATTAATCTAGCGATTATTTTTTCGATGCATCGATTAATCTAACGATAAATTTTTTCAGACCGATTCGATTTCGATTAACTCCCCATTAATTGACTACTAACAATTTATACATGTTGATTTACATATCTGAATGAAAAATAAACATGAATTCCTTAACATTGCAATATATATTTATTGCTCTTAAAATTACAAAATAAAAGACTGACTAAGAATGCATTACTTTGCACTTGTATAGAGATAGCATTCAATAAAACCTTGAAGCCTTGAAAACACATAGCTTACTGAAACAAGCTTACTGAACACATAGGGCCTAGCTTACTGAAAAACCGTTCTTCTTTCAGATGAAAATAACAACAACTTGATGTCTAGCATTCAATAAAAAAGGTCACCCAAAATACTTGTTTAGAGCAATTGAAATAATACAGTAAAAAATTTAAACTTGAGGGCTTTAAGCTAATACAGTGCTTTTCCAAAAAAAAAAAAAAATTAACAGTGGGAGCCAGCAGCCAGTCATGGAGAAAAAAAAAATATCCGAATGCTCCACGTGAAACTTTGGCGTTCCGCCCTTTTTCTATCGTGTCTAATGGTTTTGGTTAATATGCACGAGGGAGAGAGAGAGAGAGAGAGAGGGAGAGAGAGGGAGAGAGAGCGCTCGTGTAGTTTGAAGACTGTGAGTGCGCGAGCGCGCGTGAAACTTTGGTGTTTCGCCCTTTTTCTATTGTGTTTAATGATTTTGATTAATATGCACGAGGGAGAGAGAGAGCAAGAAGCGCTCGTGTTGTTTGAAGACTGTGAGTGGGCGCGCGCAGCCGGGGCTCTCTCTTGTACGCGCCCTGTCAGGCGCAGCAGTCATTCTATTCTACATCACTCACCGATCAAATAAGGCTTTGATAGCCGCCAAAAAAAAAGATCAATGCAGAAAAACCCCTGGATTGGTTATATAACGTTGGACAGAATGTTGATCCGGCCATCGCGTATATTTAGCGCACATAAGGTAAACGTTTTGCAAACGTTTTTTAGAAAAATAAAAACAGGTCGATGAATCGATGCGCATATTTTGCGTCAACGTATTTTTTGCGTCGACGTCATCGATGACCTCGACGCGTTGTCCCAGCCCTAGTCACATCTGATTTGTAAAGAGGATTAGTGACAGAATCATCAGCCAATCAAATTTTGATGTTCAATGACAGCACTCCCTCTGGGTCTAGCAACATGCCCAGTGCTACCCCAGCCAGGGTTGTCAGGTTTTTTCGACAAAACCCACCCAATAGCGTTTCGAGGGGGGGGGTCCCCCGCTAAAAATTGCTTTCCAGGAATAAAATTCACATTTTTGGCGGGGTTTCCCTGGTAAAATTCACAACTTCGTCACTTCAACCAGCGGACATGAAAATCAACCCGCGGCAACGGTGTTAAAGTAGCCCAATTTGGCAACTGCACCCCAGAATTTAGTTGGGAATTTCCAAGGTATAAAAGTGAAATTAAACAAAACGAAAATGACAGCTTGGGCTGTAGATGGAGGAGCTGAACATGCAGCGACATTGAAAGCATGAGTCCTGAATGGTCTGGGGAGTAGGGATATAGTGTCTCTGATCCTTTACCACAGTAGATGGCAGTAATACTCTTTTTAGAATGCGAACTGCAAATAAGCTCAAAGAAGAAGAAATGAAGACAGCAACAGTCACCGGCGCCTACACCAGATCTTGTTGCTGATTTACCAAATGCAGACAAAAGAGGAATAACTGAAAAAGGATAAACTACTGAAACGGAATTCACTAACAAAGGTTTTTTGCGCCATTTCAAAGATGAGGCTTGCACTAGGCTTGCTGCGATAGGCGGTGTAGACGGTGTTAACGGTTTTAAGGCGCAACATCAGTTTCATCACTT
Organism: Carassius carassius; assembly: GCF_963082965.1. Lineage (NCBI taxonomy): Eukaryota > Metazoa > Chordata > Actinopteri > Cypriniformes > Cyprinidae > Carassius > Carassius carassius. The sequence continues at coordinate 31,008,822 of NC_081758.1, read as the reverse complement.
TCCCACTGTGACACTGTCCCCACCGTCGTTTTGATTTTTTTAAGTATTTGTTTTTTCATAAATATTTGTTTCAATTAAGTAAAATAATAATTATAAAAAATTTAGTTTAGAAGAGAGCATACGCTATAATTAAAAACTGAAACTGTAGATTAAAAACTACAATGCTGCATGCCAAGAGACAGTCACATCACAGATCAGCATAACCACGTCATCTCTTTCCCCTGTGCTGCGTCTCATTAAAGACGACACATTGGCCACATCGGATGAGTACAGACAACTGACAGCCAACCTTAAAGCTGGCATCATAACATATTTTAGACTCGAAATATGAAGCTCTGCCAGAAGCAAGCCAGCAGCTTATGCGTGAGACAACATTCCTGGACACACGCTACTGGGATGACTATGACCCGATTGTTGAAGAGACCAAGAATATGATAGAGGAAGAAACGGTCATCTTTGGTAGGAAAGCGCCGTCAACGCATGCCCCCTGAGAGAAGAGGGAGAACAAAATAAAGAGGAAGCCGACGTCGAGGCGCAGCCCAATAGAAAAAATTAACTCTGCAAGCTCTGTTAATAAATGCCAATTTAAAGTTTAAAAAAATAAAAATAAATTATATATATATATATATATATATATATATATATATATAGTGCTGACTTGTCATTTACATAGGCTAAGGTCATTTTGGAAGTTTTGCTTTTACATTCATTTCTTATTTATATGGTTTTATCTTATTTAAACTGTGTAATTTATTTAGGCATTTTTCTTCTTCAAATTCTAATATTGGCTAGGCAATAAATGTTCATGGTTCTTATTTGTTTGGCTGCACAGTTTCCAGATTTTCCGTATTTTCAGCCTATGCATGGTGGTATTTTTATTCGTTATGTTAATAAAAGGTCTGTATTTAATATCAGGGTTTTTTGTTTTTTATTTATTTATTTTTTGTCCATTCAATCAGTTGACGTGGAATTGCCAATTGGCGCTAATTCAAAAGTGAAAGTATAACGCGCACGCATTTATAAGCTATTTAAAAGCAAGGAAGTGAGGAAAAGAGGACCCCCCCCCCCCCAACCTCACCCCACAGTGATTCCGGTATTACTGGTGTTGTCACACGTCGATTAACCGGTGGGAAATTTCCTCACCACAGCAACCCTAGCTAGCACCGAGCACAAGTTATTTGGCCATGTTTACTTTTTAATATGAGTAAAGGGACACAGAATGACAGATGCATGGACTTTATTTACAAGTGACAGGTGTGTGCTTTATTATTTGATGAGTATTGAATCATGCACATTGTTGTGGAGGTGTAAGTGGTGTATTGATAATACTGTGACGAATACTGTGGCATGGTGTGTGGATGTCCAGCATTTGTACAGTTTTGCTGCTGCTTCTTCTTGGTTTTATGGCGAGTTGCAATCTAATTTTTACTGCTGTGGGCGCGTTGTCATTTTAGAGTGACCTGAATGTTCATAGTGACCCATGTATTGGTGGATTACTTTTAATAATCCATGTAGGGAAATTTATTCTGCATTTAACCCACCCAATCTAGCCCACTGTTGATTTTTTGTTGATTAGCTGTCATTGTTGTTAAGAGCCTGGGTGCGGCATAATATGCAATCTATATGCATAAGCCTACGTTTGCGGTTACAGAGATGTGTAAGATAGATGTGTAAAGGTATTTAGTTTACAGGTGCTTACTGAAGCCCCTGACTGAAACCCACCGACATGCTACTGTATTTTGCCATGCATCTTTGTCTATCTTTGTCATTTTTGATGCTGTAGTCCACTGTTGAGAGTTTTCTTTTTTTTTTTTTTTTTGTCCATGCTTTATCCAGTTAAATTTAAGTCATTAAATCATAGAATAAACTGCATTTGGGCTCAGAAAATCGGCTTCAGTGAAACCATTACAATTCACTATAAGCTTCAGAAAACAAAAGGATGTAAACTAAAAAGATGTTGAAAATCTGATTTCTAAGATGATTTTATTTAATTTATATAGAATATTGAAACTAAACAGTGGCCATATACTAAAGACAGCCACATTTGCTTTTCTGTATGTCCCCATTTTACACCAGCCCCAAAGTGGCAGCCCTCTGCTGTTTTGGGTGGCACTGAGTGGATTTCTTCTGCACCAGTGGACATGTAGTGAGAAAAAGAAGAGAGAAAAAAGAAAGATTTCCCTGCAGTCAATGAGGACAGCAACAATATAAAAGACATCCATTTGCCAGAAACAGGCAAATGCAACCTCAACTTACTTAAGTAAGTTAAGTAAGTTAAGTAAGTCGACTTCCCCCTTGGTGGGGGAAGTCGTGGCCTAATGGTTAGAGAGTCGGACTCCCAATCGAAAGGTTGTGAGTTCGAAGTCTCGGGCCGGCAGGAATTGTGGGTAGGGGGAGTGCATGTACAGTTCTCTCTCCACCTTCAATACCACGACTTAGGTGTCCTTGAGCAAGGCACCGAACCCCCAACTGCTCCCCGTGCGCCGCAGCATAAATGGCTGCCCACTGCTCCGGGTGTGTGCTCACAGTGTGTGTGTGTGTTCACTGCTCTGTGTGTGTGCATTTCGGATGGGTTAAATGCAGAGCACAAATTCTGAGTATGGGTCACCATACTTGGCTGAATGTCACTTCACTCACACTTCACTTCACTCCCTCACTTAAAGCCTTTGAGCTGCTGGTTAGCTGAAAAGCAAAATTCATAATTTTTATGACAGTCCATAATTAAGTTAATAAATCCTCTCATTCTCTGCAAAAACAAAAAACAACGCTATGCATTCTGACTGCTTTACCTCTTCCCAGAATAAAATAAAAAGGAGAAACAGGTCATTTACCCATCACCATGTAATTACTGTATGCTGAGCTGTGAGTGGAGGTGAGATAATTGACCCGCAATAAACACTCATGAATCTAAACACTCATGAATCCCTGCACTCACAGGGCTGAGAAGGATCAGGCTGCAGGATGTGTGTATATGTGTTGGTGGCTACAGGGGGTGCAATATACACAGAAAGAAACTTCATAGGTTTAACAAAAGAAATGGAAAGCAACCTAGGGTCAGGTGCTCAGCCACCTTTCAAACCCTTGTGAAGAGCAGGAGAGAGTGTAAATGGAGCACAGTGAGGCTGCTACAGCATAGGTTAAGAAACACACACACACACACATACAACCACACTCCACACACTCTTACTAATAAAATTAAGTGAAATTAACTTAACACATGGAAAAGCAAGTCAGCTCATGTTTGTCATATTTTTTAATTGTTCAATGATTATACACAAATCGATCATATAATAATTAGATTAAATATGGAAGCGATGCACAGCTACATTGGATTCAAAATACTTGCTTTAGCTCCCTACCTTTTTTCTTCTTCTTCATGAATGAGGGAGAATTTACTGATGTTGCAATGTTATTTTGAATGTGTTGTACAGGCACTGTTATAATCTATATATTTTAACTTTTAGATTACTTAAATGTTTGAACTCCACACAATGATTTGTAAATAAAAATATTTATAATAAGAGTATAGTAAGAATTTAGTGTGTTGATATTGTTTTCTTTATTTGCAGAGCTTATTGCGAAATGATTCATGCAATGGAAATGTATATATATATATATATTTTTTTTTTTTGCAAAAAGAGAGCGCTCCTTTTGAAGCACTATGAAATTCTTGAGCGAGTTAAATGTGTGTTAAGCTTTGATGCTTCGTTCTTAAACTAAACTGTTTTACTGTCAAATTAACTAATATTTTAACTACTTTGATATTTCACTCTCGGTTTAAAAAATAAATTCAGAGCACTGTCATTGCATTTTTAAATATACATTTATTCAGACTAATTTTACATTTCATTCTGTGTTTTAATTACTGGTCGACCGCTATATCGCTTAAGGCTGATATATCGGCCAATATTTGGCATTTTTCAAATATCGGCATCGCCTGATCAGTTTTTCTGCTTGGCTGATGTGTTCAAGGTGGGACTTTTATTTTGACGGCGCTGAGAAAGGCAGCGCCTGAGCGCACAAAGTGCTCACACTCTCTCTCGTTTAGTGTCGTTCTTAATAGTTCTGGCGAATAGAAGTCTGTATAATAATCAGATAAAAGGGTTAAAGGAATTAATGTATACAAAAAGTATAATAATGATTGCTTTTATATTATAAGTAATAGAAAAGCAAACATTATTATACTTTCTCGTTTGCCATCAGAATTAAGCAAATACGCATTTATTTCATTTAAACAAATCTTTGAATGACTAATGAATATTTAATTTTACAAACCTTGCAAACTTAGTCAAATTCAACTGTGAGATCTTGTGAAGTGTGCATTTTTATTCAGCATGATCACCTGTTCTCGGTCGGTCCATGTGAATTGAATGCTTTAACTTTAAACGTGATTTCAAATTATGATGCTCTTTATGCATTTGCCCACTGTCATATTCATGTCATTTTATCTGTGTGCTGTACGTAAAATGAGTGTTAATTTGGCTTTATTTGAAAAAATATGATTCCCAATGCACACAAACTCCACAGAATACTGAGTTCCCTGTTGGTAACAGTGGTTACTTACTTCCTTTTTTTTATTAAATATTTCTTTGTGAAAAAAATTATCATACTTATACTTTAGATGACAATGTTTACACATTTATTTTTTAAACTTTTGTCAAATGATTTAAAATTTCTTAAATATGAATAAAAAAATTACAACACTGCAGTGACGCTGCTGACGTTCTACGCTACTAATGTGTTTTTCTTTGTTATTGGGCGCACCAGAAAACACGTCAGCAGCATCATATGTCAACTGTCACAGCAGTTGCACTCACAACAGACCCGGAAGAGAAGACAATGCTGAATAAAGTCGTAATTTTTGTTATTTTTGGACCAAAATGTATTTTCAATGCTTCAACAAATTCTAACTGACCCTCTGTCACATGGACTACTTTGAAGATGTTTTTATTACCTTTCTGGACATGGACAGTATACCATACATACATTTTCAATGGAGGGACAGAAAGCTCTCAGACTAAATCTTAATAATTAAAATATCTTAAACTGTGTTCCGAAGATGAACGGAGGTCTTATGGGTTTGAAACGACATGAGGGTGAGTCATTAATGACATAATTAAAATTTTTGGGTGAACTAACCCTTTAAGGACTCTTGTGAACGCCTTTCACAGCAGCAAGTGCTTGAGGCATTCTTCTTGCATTATGGCAGATCGCAGACATATAAGTGCATTACCGCCAGCTATCTATCAAGTGGACCATTGACACTCCTAATTGAGATTGTAGATAGAGTGTCAATGTGTCCATATAAATACTGTTCAGTTTCTTGCAGAGTTTTTTTGTGCATGTTTTTTTTACTCTCATATATTCTGTTATCATTTGCCATGAACTGTACAACTGAGGGACTGCAACGACTGAAGCTAAAAATCATAATTTATGTTCTACTGAAGAAACAAAGTCACCTACATCTTGGATGCCCTGGAGGTAATCAAATAAACATCTCATTTTCATTTTTGGGTGAACTATCCCTTTAATATACAAACCTAAAAGTCAGAAAAAAGACATAGAGCGCCCTCTCGCGGCTGGAGACGGTAATGTTTTCTATTGGTTCATTTCTTTTGGTTCATTTTTCTCGGTTCATGTCAAATTAATTTTGATAAATAAGTCGCACCTGACTATAAGTCGCAGGACCAGCCAAACTATGAAAAAAAGTGTGACTTATAGTCCGGAAAATACGGTATATATATATATATATATATATATATATATATATATATATATATATATATATACACGCACTAGTTTAAATTAATGTCTAAGAAAGATTGTATAACTGTACTGTGATAAAACAGCATTTTCAGTAACAATGCATACGTAACACACATGGACTGCATACTCACTGCAGACGGAGTATGTGTGAAACAGGTGTTACCTTGCTAGATGTTACAACAGAGAACCGGTTACTGTTAACCCTCAATGCAATTTGTGTGATTTGCCACGCTGAGGTGAAATATTTTAGTTAGACTACAAATCTGCGAAACCATTTTAAAAGACATCATCCATGTGGATCAACTCCTTTTCTTGCAAAAAAAAGTTTCCAGTTACAGATGAATTTTTTTTTTCATGCACTGTTCATTGGTATGCAGCCTTCTTGCTACAGCTAATGTGCACAATTTTCTGACTACCCATTGTATTCATTTTTAAATTACTGAGGTGATTTTGTTTAATGTGGTTTAAAGTGTGCCTGAAATAGAGTTTAAAAAACAAGTCTGTGGCTCTTAATTTCTTTTCATTAATTCACCATTTGTAAAATGATGTTCACCATTCTGTTTTATAAATATCAATAGCATTTTTATAAAATGAATATTCATCGAACTGAGAATCAAATTAAGAATCGAAAACATCTGAATCGATACCCAGCCCTAGTCTTTCTAGTAGTTCTATTAAAGGGGTCATATGACGTTGCTAAAAAAAAAGGCTACTCTCCCAGGTTCAGGTAACCATCTTTCGTAAAATGTGCTGCACACATCTCAATATTTGGGTTGAACTGTTCTGGAACAGTGTTGTAAATACAACTTCACCACTGATTTCTAGTTGTCCTCTTTTGGTAGACCAAACAAAGTAGTTTCACTTTCGCAACGAGAAACAGTGTCTCCATGACATGATGGTGGCAGTAACAATAGTACAGCGAGAATCAAAGTTACGCCTTCTTTCTTTGCATAAACATTTGGGCAGGGTTATGCAAATCTTCTCACAGAGTCACATAGACGTGTTTAAACCGAGCGGCAACCTCCCGCTCTCTCATGAAGCCCATACGGAAGTGACTAAAACTGCAATTCATCGACTGGCCACTAGAGGCTGGCTGCAAAGAAGTCAGTCCCATAGACTCCCCATGTTAAAATGCCCAACTTTACAGCAGAAAATAACGTTTACAGCCGGGTGAAAAAAAAAAAGATTTTGGTCTATATAGCTAATTTTACCCTTAATGACAACTGTAAGGGGGGTGATTTTTTTTTATAACTCATCCGTTTAAATTATATTAAGCCTTAAAGTTATGCATAATTAAGGGCATGGCCACTAGAGTGACAGGAGGATTGCCGCTGCTGTCACCGCCGTCGTGCTAGGTGGGCGTGGCTTCAGCAACCAGCTGCCGCCTTTTTGCCTATTTTTGATTACCCCAGAGTGACACGCGGTGATGAACTGCCAAGATGGCGATGGCCCACTCCGGCTACTTTTGGTTCCAAAATCTCTCTTCGGAAACCTATGGGTGACGTCATGGACACTACGTCCATGTTTTTATACAGTCTATGGTTTAAACAGGACGTGTTTAAATGAGGAGTTTTAGGAGGGCGTGGACAAATCTTAACTTTTATAAAGAATATATCTTTGGGTTTAAGACTTTAGTCTTTGCAACTTTAGGGATCTTATCTATTCATGAAACACTTGTAAAACTCCCAAGAAAAAGGAAAACTTGAAATCACATCATATAACCCCCTTTAAAGGTCCCATTAAATAAAAATTAAAGCTTTTTGGGTGTTAATATCAATATGTTAGTCTTAAGGTTTTCTATATGCCAGCGAGCTCCAAAACTGACAAAATTTGCATTTTGAAGATTTATAAGCATTCAAAGCTTACAGTTCATCACTTCCGCCAAAATGGATCAACAAATAGTTTGACATCACCTCGTACTTCATCTTCCCATCAAACTTTCTGTCCAATCAAATGATCTCTAGAATCCGAAGCCATCCAAATGCGGCTTTGGCTCAAGGCTCTGAACGGTCGGCAAAGCTGTGACAAACTAATGCTATTGGCTATTTAAAAAAAGGGGTGGGGTTGCTTGATATGTCCCACCCCGTTTCATTTTAAATGTTGTCAACACATAGAATAATGCTGCATGTTTCAAAACCTTTCAGGGGACTTTTAAGTATTCTGCACATAACGTTCACAGAATACGTCATTTCTAAAACGTTTCTAAAATAGTTGAACAATAAAGTTATCTAACTGCAACCTAATGTTTTGGTTCTCCACTTTGTTTTATTCCATTTCTACCATTTACACATTACAAATTCTCTTTCAAATGATTTTCACACAGACTGATATCAGCCTCAACAACACACCCATTTTGTGGCTGTCAATGTGTTGCCAGTCTCCCGTGTCTCAGGAGAACTAAGAAGATTGAAATATTCAGCATTTTAAGGAGCGGATATATCTGACTTTAAATCCATCACATCTATTCACAGGAGGAGGAGAAGGTCACACATTCAGGGTTCTATCCCCTCAGTACATCAGCCCACAGCAAACCCAATGAATAGAAACCTGTTAGCATATGCATACTATATTAATGCCGAGACTGCAGTGAGATGGAGACCAAATAATGCATGAGGTGCTGCAGTCTCCATGATAAAATACATCACTGAATTATATAAAACAGCAAATTTAAGCAGTCAAATATATTTAGAATATGATATGAGACACGAGAATTATGCAGTCGAAACTGTGCCGCCAATACAAGCTCTGATCTAAAGTTATTCTGGTGATCAGCACTGCATAGACGCATTCATTTATGTGCTTATAATCCACCTACAAAATGCACAGGCAGAAAATACCCATGAATTTACATTGCTTCAACTCTTTGTAAAGGATTGCCTATTATTAACACCGTTTCTAAATGGAATTTCCATACAACACATTCTGATGCCATTAAAACTCTTTAAGGGGAAAAATATGTTGGGTAATTAAAAGGAAAGGCAACCTCTCTTGGTGAAATGCAGTGGATGGACCATCATACCTTAACAGTTGACTTGAGATAATTGAGGCTGAAGCTATTTTTTTAAATGGACTTTTCAAAATAGCTCAGATCTGGTGAGCGGAGGGATGAAATCACATAGTAAAGATGCATATCAATCTGAAGTATTATTTACTTACAATTATACAATTAATTTATACAAATAAATATTTGGCACACAAAATGAGATGGCAGAGAAACTCCTATTCACCATTTAATTAGCTATGTGAGAAAGTAGCCGAATGACATCATTCTGCCTAAAATCTCTTTGTAATTCATCTTTTGTGTAACTTGTGTAACTTTTGCGACTTAACATTTACAGATACTGGTCCATATGGAGATTTGATTTGATTTATTTATGCTAACTTGGACAAATTCCGTGACTGTCCATATTAAAATGTAAGTTTCATTTTCATGACTGGATTTTGAGATTACGTCCGCGTTTTCTGCTTCTCTGAAATCATAGTGCTGTATGCATCAAGAACCGAGTTGACCAGTACTTAAAGAAACCTGGTACCGTGATATTTTCATTTTTTTACAAACTGACTTGGTACCGAAGTACCGTGTCTTTTGACAACACTAATCCTGAGAATCCGGAGTTTGATCAAATGTTTTAAGTTATAATTTGCTTATGGCAATTAAAGTTCAAATGGGTAAATCTTCTATACATATTTTATCTTCATTTTCTTTCCTGACATTCATGTTAAAACACACTAGACATGTTTATTCTGTGCATTTTTAGCACGTGTTGAGTAAAATCATGTTTATTTTGCTCACACTTGAAGTGTGAAACTGGCGTCATACTGTAAAGCTAATAACTAATAAAAAGCAAATAAATAAACGTGACATGACTGGACTTTACTGGAGTACTGAACTGCAGAGCTCGTGCAAATATCCTCATCACTGTAATCAGATGTGTTTTATAATCTCACACATTTTTGCTCACTCACTGTATTTTTGAACTGAAAAGTGAAACCTGAGTGGTGAACTAATTTCCGGCAGCCAGATTTTTGGTGCATCTCAAATTATTGGCAACATCAGAAATGGATATTATATAGGCCTAATAGATGCTTTTTTTTATTTTAGCAATTTAAAAATGTAAAAAAATTACTTTTTACATGGCGAAAAAAAAATTGCATTAGGTCATATGAGATTAAACGACTACTCAACAAAAATATTTTTTTATCGAATTTTTTTTTATTGGCAACGTTGTCAATAATGTCGACTAATCATTTCAGTCCTACTGCATAATTTGCACACTGTGCTACATTAATGGAGAAAACATGAATGATCTTTCTGTTTCCGCAATAGATTACATAGAGTCTATAATAAAACCGTAAAGCTGAAAAGAGTTGAAGCGAATAAAAAGGGAGAGGAAGAGAGAGCATATGAGAGACAGGGTAAATGAGAGATTTCACTAACAGCCCCCCCACCACCACCCTGTCATAAAGGCTAATTCACAGAACGTCCACAGACTCCTCTTCACTTTGAAGCATGAAATTCAGGGCCATCCATGCTATAAATTGCAGGGCTCTAATGAGAGCAAAAGAGGTTCCTCAGACACCAGCCATCAGAGAACAGCCATTTCACATAGCACTCTAACACCAAGACCGAGCAGAGGCCATGCTGGTCCACTACCCCACGGAAATAATGTGTAGATAGATAATATAACTTGAAAAAAAGCCACTCAGACCTCCTCTGAGTGGTAAAACTGAAAATGTCAGCTTCAGTGGTCTGTATCAAAGCCAATTTTTAAGGTAAAATCAAGATTTGACACTGGTTCTTATACAATGTTGGCAAATGTAATATCTTTTGATATACTGCTCTTTTCAGAAACTAAAATCATGGATACCAATGTGTCAGATATTTTCAAAGGGTTCACAAACATAATGTCTGTAATTTGTTTGCCTTTCTGCACTGATTACTCATAAAATGTGATCACAAAATGATTAAACTGACAACACAGAAATTTTGGTACTTTACAAAATGTTATTGAAGACACCAAGTGATCATTGGCAGGCTTTTCAAGGCAGGCTGAAAAAAGTATGTTAAGGCCATCCTTAAAAATATTCTTGTTTGCCGTAACCCGACCGACCCTGTCAATTTAGCACCGACTCAATTTTTTATTTTTTTTTGCTTTTAGTCTGACCGACTTGCCGATTGTAAATTTGCGTTAAGACCGACCAATTAGTTTTTTACTCTTCAAACAACTAATACAAACGCAATAAAATACTATTAATTATATTTAAGTAAGTATTGTAAATATATAAATTGCCTTGGCCTACATACAAACGAAGGCTATCTTCTTTAATTAAAAAAAAACCCTTGACGTCATCTGTGTTTACACGGATGTCACACTGTGGCCTGTGCGTTCGCTTCGTCTCATACTCTCATTCACTGTCAGAGTCAACGGTTCGCGCTTGGTAATGATGGCTGCGGCTGCAGTAAACTAAATGTTCGCGGTCACTGTTCAAAGTCATACGGGTTCGGGCACCATAATACAACTAAAAAAATTCATTAAAACAGCTCGACACCGCTTTAACTTGGAACAAAGTTCTGGAAAAACTGTGCCCAGATCTTTTCCCATCCCTTCTCCTCTCTAGTCTAAAACCGTGACCGTGTTGACTGTCACTTTATGTTCGAAAATCTATTGCACGAATCAAGCACGAATCAACCAAAACAAGTTTCGAAAACGAAAATAAGAAAATGATTTTAACGACCTTTTCTCGGAGCGCGTCCAGGTTTTTTTTTTTTTTTTTTTTTTTTTTTTTTGAACAGGCGTCACACAGCAACTGCAGCTTCGGACAAACACGAATAATACTTCTCCACAATGTTTCTCTTTTTACAACAGAAATGTGAATTCATCTGGTATTCAGTCTCATACAGTTTCGGGCTTGAATCGCCTAGGGCTGTCAAAATAGCTGAAAAAACTAAATTCGAATTTTTTACTTAAATATGATCAAAATTTGAATTGTATTCGAATTTTAAATGCATAATTTCAGTTAGGGTGAAGAAAAGCTTTTTGTTTCTCTTCTGAGGCTCAAGATAGCACATCGAGCAAAATATTACTGCATGTTTATTCAAAGCATTAGAATACATGACTGAAAAAAACATAATATTTAAAATAATGTTTATGAACCAATTATTATTAAGTTGCTTAAAGAACTATAAACAAAACAGCATCATGTATGCATGCATTGTTAAATAAATAAAAAGGGCGGAAAACCAGTCACACAGGATAATTTTTTTCATTTTAAAACATGAGATGCGCGAAATATGCGTTCTGTGTGAACGGCTTGGTTTCAGTTTTGATGTAAACAAGATCTTCTCCACCTTTTTTTTTTAAGTGGCTTCAACTGGATAGGCTAACATAACCTTATAATGCAATGACACATATATTGTCATCGCATCTCGTGCGCGTACACGAGGTGAAAGATGAGAAAGCAGATACTGCGTGACGAGCTCGTCCGCCTTTGAAAGTTGTGTAGACACAGCTGTGCGCGCGGCGAGATGGAATGGAACACGTACCGGGGCTCATAAGGCAGCTTCCTTAATGCACACCTAAAATTCATATGCGCAATCGAATGTGGATTTTTATTTTAAATTCGACGAATATTAGAAAAAATATTTTTTTTGATAGCCTAAGAAAATCGCCTATGCGATTTTTTTTGTTGTTGTTAAAATTTAATCGTAAACACAGCCATGTTGAAGCCTGCAGTAAATGTTTTGCATTATGGCAGTCCACTCTGCTTATTGGTTTTCGAAAATGTTGCACTCCTCCTGTTTGTAATTTTGCACGCAACTTCACGCCAATAAATCATCAGAAATATTGGTCTTTACCAATATATTGAATCTTTACATTCCTCCTGCCTGTTGTCCGTGGATTAACCTATATTTGGTGTTATTTGCCATATAAAATTTTAGACTAGATTTTACAATCGATTCAATGAACACTCGTCACTCAAATCAAACAGGATTTTTTTCACAAAAGTGACAACCCAAGAAAGCAAAGTAAATGTTCTCTCATTTGTAGGTTGCATTGATATGTAGCGGTGGATGCAAGTAAAACAGTACCTCATTTTTTTCTCACCTGAAATTCATGCAATAAACATGTTTTTGACAGATTTAAATTTGTTTGTGGTCTACATAGCCTGCATCAAAATGAGGTTTGCAATGATGCGTCCGAAGGCACGGGTTGAAGACCCAATCAGTGACGTCACGATATGCTAATTTGTTTAAATTAATACCGACGTCATCACCATCACAAAAATTTTTTACATTGAAACTTGAAAAAAAAATATAGACCGACCTACCGACCCTTTTTCTTAAAAGAATTACTGTTACTGCAAACCAAAATATTTTTAAGGATGGCCTAAACTCTGTGTTACAACAATTTAATGAAAAGTGTCATGAAAGTGTGGGTCGTACTGGTGCCCTGCACACAAAGCCTTGTTACTGACAAATCTGGTTTTCTCAGGAAAGACTGGAAAGTGTAAACCATCCCTCAATCCCAAAAACTTAAACACATTACAAAGATGCACAAAGCTGCAACAGGCTACAAAAGCATTGCTAAATACCTGGATGTTCATAAATCCACTATGGGATACACTGTCTACAAATGTGGTAAATTCTACTCTCCCTACGATCATTTTATGTATTTACACACTATTTTCCTATTTAATGCTGTTCAGTTGCTCTGACACAATATGCGTTGTTAAAAGCACTAAATAAATAAAGGTGACTTGAAGAAAAGGCAATCCTGTAAGAAGTGAAAAAGAACACAAGGAGAACAGCAAAAGACCCCAGACTCATTAAGTCTTTATTGATGTGTCCACTATCAGAAAACACTGAACATGAATTGTGTTAATGAAAGAACAAGGGAATTAATCGGTGTAAAAAAAAAAAAAACAACAACATTGAGTCATGTTCCACCAAAACCACCAGGTTGTTCCACAATAGTTTTGAGAATATGTTATATGAACAGTTGAGATAAAAACTGAAATTGTCAAAACTGCACAATGTTTTGTTTAGAGAAAAAAGGGCACTGTACACCAACTCCAAAACCTCTTCTCAACTGTGAAGCATCATGGTTCAGCACTGCTTTGCTGCCTCAGGGTCTGGACACTTAGCAATTATTGAAGTAGCAATGAATTCTAAAGGGTATCAACACATATTACAGGAGAATGTCAGGACAGCTGTTCATGTTTTTAAGCTTGAGAAGCTGGGTGATGCAACAAGACTACGACCAAAACACAAAATTAACACCAACTAAAACAGCTGCATTTTCCTGAGTCCTGAGAAAATTCAGATGCTATGCTGTGTGTAATACTGTAACAAGGAGTCGGAGGCGTTCGGATCCATATGCAGCATTTATTCCACAGAATGGTAATACAGGCAGAGATCAGGAATGGCGTCAGGTGTGTCAGGGATAACCAGAATCGTAACCAAAAACAAGCAGAGATCGGGACAGGCAGCGGAGAATCAGAGTCGGAATACAAAGTCCAAAGGTCAAAACACAGGAATAACAAACACAGGGAAAAACGCTCGGAAATGTCAGACTGGCTAAACAAGACTTCGCAGTGAGTGAGAGTGAGTGTGCTGCTTTTATGTGTGTGTGTTAATGAGGTGCAGGTGTGGCAAGGAAATTGGCTGATGAATGAGGTGCAGGTGTGGCAGGGTGATTGTGATGCAGTGACTCATGGGTAATGTAGTTCGGGTGTGGTGCAACAGTTTGAGAGGTGCTAGTGTCCAAGTGACAACTGGTGGTGAATGGGTGGAATGGTCCTGACTGGAGTGCCCTCTACTGAAGCTCATGGGCACTCCATCTAATGATGATGAGGTGTCCTTTAGCAATGCAGCCAACCCCCAACTGCTCCCCAGTACCACAGCAAAAAATGGCTGCCCACTGCTCTGGGTGTGTGTTCACTGCTGTGAGTGTGCAGAGCACTAATTCCGAGTATACATCCATATACATATACACACACACACACACATATATACATATTAGGGCTGCACGATTAATCGCATGCGATTGTCATGCGAGTCTCTTTAGTAAAGCTGGTTCTGTGATTAGCGGTAAATGTCCATCACCTGCTTTCAAATGGATATCTAAAAATATATGGCTGCCGTCGCATTATCCATGTGGATGCTGCATAGGGCTGTGACGGTGGCTGATTTTTACCACCGCGGTGGTCATGGACCAACAACCGCCAGTGACCCGGTGTTGATATTAAAAAAAAGCGTTTTTGAATGATTCCCTTGAATGAATTAATTCATTGACAAATAATAATTCCTTACTTTTATATAGCACTTTTCTAAGCACTCAAAGCGCTTTACATAGGGTCTATCTCCTCATCCACCACCAGTGTGCAGCATTAGGGCTGTGACAGTTGCCATGACAAAACCGCATCACTACAGTGGTCGGTTGCCACCATGGTTTTCTACTGCCACCGGCGGTAGTGCATGGACGTCACACACTCTGCATAATACAAAGTTTTATATACAAGTGTAATAACAGTAATAGATGCAAATTCTACGGTAATTCAAAATTACCTCAAACAAAACATTATCGAGGCAAATTCCTTTTAATTTGTTTTAAAGCTCACTTCAGGTACTTTCGCAAGTAATTTTTTAATGTGACAACGCATTTACGTCACCCACAAAGCGGAAGGAGACGCAAGGAGGCGCCAGTGTTTTGATTTGCGCGCGGGCTGCAAAATGGAAGGGAGCGATAATAATGGCGATGAGCAAAGAGAAGAAACAAATAGGAGAAAACGACTCAAAATGTCCAAGGTTTGGGATCATTTCATATTGAAACCTAGAGAGAACGTCGTGACCTGTGTCCATTGCCAAATAGAGCTGGCATACCACAACAGCACATCGTCCATGCTGCAGCATCTCAGCAGAAAACATCCACTCTACTCAGGACCGTCACCCGGGACAAGGTAAATTCAGTGTAGCATTAACTCAATGTGATTGCTAGTTGAGATGAAGGCGGTTAAATAAAGTATATTAACTATGTAAGGGACAATCCACGACGGTGAAAATATACTGCACGCGGATACGGAGGGGCCGTTACACCACCAGATTATTTAACAGCTTAGTTTATATAACGGTTACCAAAGGAGTTAATTTACTGCCAAAAAAAGTTGTGAATAGCTTTTACGAATAAATATACTAGATACTCTCTTTATAATGTGAAAGAATGTGAAAACATGTATGTTGGTTATATTATTTTCAGTTTTTAAATAACGTTATATATTTACTTTACACACTCAAAACATTAGCCCACGATTGTATATCAAACATTGTATCTTGCAAGTTATCGCATATCACATTTCTCTTCAATATCGTGCAGCCATAAACAAATTATTATATTATTCACAACTTTTTTTGAAACTTTCTTTATACCATCCCTCTGAATACTCAGTTGATACTTTCTTTGAATACTGAACGTTGAATACATGTTATAATCACGTCCCTAAGCCTAATGTGCTCCAATTTGAGTCTTTGTTCATTTTTGTTTCATTGTCTTGAATAGGATTTATAAATGCACAGCCATGAACTTACTGTATGATAATGATATTTTAGCTTAGTAATATCAATAACTATTTTTCACCTCTTTTTCAGTAAATCATCACAGCTTCGTATGGACAGATATGTGCGGACAGCTACTTCATGTTCCACTGAGCAAGCAGCTGAGTTTTCAGAGAGCATTTTAAACATGATTGTCACAGACATGCACCCACTGTCCATGGTGGAGGATGATGGTTTTAAAGCGATGATTTCCACTTTCAATCCCAAGTACGAGCTTCCTTCAAGACCCTTCTTCACAAAAAAGATGGAGAAAAAGTATGAAGGCATCAAAGGCAAGTTGATGAAAGCCCTGCAGGAGACTGACAGTGTTGCACTAACAACTGATATTTGGACGAGCGTTGCAACAGGCTTATCTGGGGGTGACGTGTCACTATCTTGGGGAGGATTGGGAAATGTTGTCCCACTGCCTGACAACGATGCCCCTTGAAGAGAGACACACGGCTGCTAATATTGCAAAGTGGATTGAGGATGTAATTGCCAAATTCGACATTCCACCAGAGAAAAAATAAAGGCTGTTGTTCACGACAACGGTGCTAATGTCGTGGCAGCAGCAAAGATTTTGCAAGAAAGGCATGGATGGGCATCATTGCGATGTGCAGGGCACACCCTCAACTTGGTTGTACAAAGCTCGCTAAAGATCCACCAAGCTATCTCCAAGTGTTTGGCTTCTGTAAGATGCCTTGTTGAACATTTAAAGAAGAGTGAATTAGCATGCACCAAGTTGAAGGAGAAGCAGAAGCAAATGGGCACCAAGACAAACATGCTAGTGCAAGATGTATGCACACGGTGGAACAGCACCTATCAGATGTTGTCCAGGCTGCTAGAACAAAGATGGCCGGTGACTGCTACACTCTCTGACCCAGCAGTGACTCAGAGAGCAAAAAACTACCTTGATCTCAAGCCTGACCAGTGGAGCCTGATTGAAGAGCTGTGCCAGGTTCTTGAGCCCTTTGAAGCAGCAACAGTGTTTCTGAGCGGACAGCAATATGTTACACTTTCTGCACTTCCACAGCTAGTGCACAATCTTAAGATCACCGTACAGAGTCCAGATCCTGAGACTGCACCAGTGAGGTCATTCCTTGCTCCTGCTCTAGATCCCAGGTTTCGAAAACTAAAGTTCTTGACTGCTGACCAAGTATTCAAGGTCCAAAGCACAGTACAAACCTTGGCACTAGCTGTTGCTAACAAAAAGCAAGTGAGGCAGCCCACTGCAAGAGTAAATGGAGCATCCAGCACAGCACACAACTCTCCAGAAGCGCATGTCAAGAAGGTCACATCGTTCCTCGACATACTGGGATCAGACTCCAACTCCAGTGATGAGGAAGATGAGGTGCAGCAGTTAAACCAAGCTGTGCAGAAGGAGGTAGGCAAGATCTTTTTTTTTTTGCTGCTCTTTAACAATTTCCACAATAATGCAGTTCACATAATAGAACATTTTTAAAACAGAAACTTTTTGCAAAGATAAATAACCAAAACAAAACACATTTTATTCCACAGATCTTGATGTATTTCGGAGAACATCCACTGTCCAAGAAGGAGAATCCACTGTCTTGGTGGAAAATGAATGAAGCGTGCTATCCAACACTGGCAAAGCTGGCAAAGACCATGCTGTGTATTCTGGCCATCCACGCCAGCAGAGCGTCTGTTTTCAGCAGCAGGAAACATTGCTTCAAAGCGCAGGGCAAGCCATAGTTCTGAGCATGTTGACATGCTTACCTTTCTACATTGCAATCACATGCTCCTTTAAAGACTTGCACATACATCGAGAGAGAGACAATTATATTCTCATGAATATATTGGCTTAAAGCACTCGGTGTGAAACCATGCATGGACTTTTGTTCCAAGTTCCTGTCCATGTGTTTTTGCCTCCTAAATGCTACAAAGCAATCCAAGACAGTAAAGGCTTATGTTCAGAACTTTTAGTTAACTTTTAGTTCTGAAAGTTAAGTTGCATGACTAAAAGGTAGTGTTTTTGTATTATTATTTATTTTAATCTATGCCTTAATTTTGATACTTAAATTATAATTTCTTTGAAAATAATTTTATTTATTCTCAGAAAATGCTTTATTTAAAACCCCAAATGAATGGCACTTAATTGCACTTAATTCATCTGTCAACTTTGTCTTTGTTCACAGTAAAAGTACAGACAGAGAAACAATGGATAATAATTAAATGTTTCTTTTATGTATGTATTGTATTCTATTCATTTAAAAAATAAATATTTTTTTTTCTAAAAAAGGAAACTTAGTTGTTCATTTTAAGAGACCTAGAGTCTTATTTTCTCTTTTGCATATTCAATATTGCACTTTAGTTAAGCAAAAACACATTTTATCCGATTACTCGATTAATCGATGGAATTTTCTGTAGAATACTCGATTACTAAATTATTCGATAGCTACAGCCCTATGTTAATCAAACAACAAAATAGCTATAACAAAGATAAATCTAAATTTAATTCATTCAGTGAATACTATGCAGTATTTATTCTTAATTATTACATTTCTGTACCTGAATACCACTGTTTATTTTATCTGCTCTTGTAAATAGTGTTTTTTTTGTTTTGTTTGTTTGTTTGTTTTTTACTAACTGTTCACTTGCCTTTAATCATGTTTGAACTCTCTCAGACTATAGTTTTTGCTGTGGTATGTGAAGTACGTAAAGTGTATGGAAAGCCAAGTTACAGCAATATAAAATTAGAGTCATTAATTTTTTTGTTTATATGTTCACACTGATGTTAAAAAGACATTTTCTAATTTGTGACATTACTTTTTATGTAATGCTAAAACACTGGTGGTCACTTTCAGAAGTTACAGTTATTCTTTCTATTCCAAGAAAGAATATGAAATTGGTTATATAATTTTCATTTTTAAATATAATTGAAATAGATTTTACACACTTTAAACAATACCGTATTGCATTTTAAATATTGCATTTTTTTAACAAGGTTTTTCTTCAATATCACACAGCCCTAATGTATACATACATACACACACACACACACACAACAACAACAATGCTTGTGTTATGGATTGACAGCTCTCAAAGGCAGCCAGCAAACACAAACAAAAAATAAAAGTCCAATGTGTACTGATGCTACAGATGATACCTGCCTCTCCAGGGAGATACGAATGTGTGCAGGCATCAGTCTCTACCCATCTGAGTGCAGAATCCCAAATATGCCACAAAAACGTGGAGGATCAAAGAACACTAGGAGAGGAAGTACAAGAGAAACCCCCTTTTAATCTCTCGGCATCTCCCTCTCTTCACCATCTGCTCGAGCTGGAGCACACACTGTGGATGCCAGAGGCATCCATTTAAACTCAGTTTAGAAGGGAGAGAAGAAGTGTGGATGGTGCAGAGGAAGAAGAGGAAGAGGACACCCATTTGTAGACTGAAAAAGCGGTTGCTGGTGGTGGTGTTATTGTTGAACAGTATTCTCAATATTAAAAACTAGGCACAACACACTACAATGCTAGCTTAATGCAAGTTTTTCCATGTTAAAAAGGTACAGTTCACAAAAAAGGGGGAAGTCGTGGCCTAATGATTAGAGAGTCGGACTCATAGCCCAAAGTAGAGCTTAAGATCTTTGCCCGAACCCGACGGGACCCGATGGGACCCGACGGGTTCGGGCTTAATTTATATCTTTTTATGCGGGCTCGGATTTGCGCTCCTGTTCGCGAGTTAAACGAGTGGTAATGGGATGGGTTTCGATTAGCATGAGAAAGATGCGAAAATGGATGCTGAGTAGGTGTAACGGAGGCTTTCCTCTGGCGATTACGTTTTGGTTGCACCAGCAACTAAAGCAAAGTCTGAGGTGTGGAAAAGTTTTGACTGTGTTTATATTGAGAATAATGAGTGAATAATGACGCACCATCAGTGAGCGCAGGAACGCGCTGAAGACATCTACAGTGGATTCAATCATTTTCCAAAAACATGTAGACCTAGCCTAATCTCTGTGAGTAAAGGTTTTTTAAATGATAACTAAATATTCATTGAGTCTTAAATGCATAATGTGGACAGAGTATTTACGCTAATGTTGGCATTCTTTTATTAAATGTCAGCTGCTAGTGCAAAGCAAATCCGGCAGAGCCTTTATCTTAATTTCGTTATAGCCAAATATCCATCTTAATTTAAAATTTACCTTAATTTAATTTGTTAAAAAAAGACTTGTTTTTATTGGTGCGTTGATCTATTTATTGGCTAAATGAGCCTATGTCTATTTAGTGCTGAGATGTTAAGATAAGACTTATTTTATTTCTTTATTCCAACTTCCAAGTGGTCTACTCTACGTTAGTTATGAATAAATTATGTTAAAACATGTATAAATGACTCATTCTTGACAAAAGGCAAAAGAGCTGTGTGTGTGCGCACATTTGAATAATGTCGGGCTTTAAACGGGTTCGGGCTTTTAAAAAGCTGTCAGTTAAAATGTACTCGTCGGGCTCGGGCTGAAACCTGTCGGGCTCGGGTCCTGTCGGGCCAAACTTTTATGGCCTGATTACAGATCTAGCCCAAAGGTTGCAGGTTTGAGTCTCGTACTGGCAGGGATTGTTGGTAGGGGGAGTGAATACTTCAATACCATGACTGAGGTGCCCTTGAGCAAGGCACCAAACCCCCAACTGCTCCCCGGGCACAGCAGCAAAAAATGGCTGCCCACTGCTCCGGGTGTGTTCACGGTGTGTGTGCACTCCGGATGGGATAAATGCAGAGCACTAATTCAGAGAATGGGTCAACGTACTTGGCCACATATCATATCACTTTCACTTTCAGTAATAGCATTTCTGTCGTTTACTGCATATGACTTTCTTCCTTTTATGGAACAAACACAAGGAGATATTCATACCAGAATGTTCAAGCTGCTCTTTTCCATACAATGAAAGGAAATTAACAGTGAACTCAACTGTCAAGCTATATTTTTTTATAAATAACTTAAAATTCAGTCTGTCCCACTACAAATCTATTGTATAGCTATTGCATGACTTTAAATATGGTGCATTAGTAATTTGGACTGTTTATTTTGATGTTTTTAAAGTGCTTTCTTTTCTTTCTAGTAGCTTGATAACCACTGGTCAACATTCACTTTCCCTCTTTTCGGACACCCTGCTAAACTTTAAAATGTTGTGCTCCATCTAAGAAAGAAATACAGGTTTAGAACATCAAGGGAGTGAGCACAGGATTTTCATTCTTGGATAAATTATTCCTTTAATCTGACATTTAGACAGATGCTTGCTTTCTCTTGTGACATATCTCTGGTCCAAAATTCAAAGCGTGGATTTTGTCAGCTTCACCCTGAATTTTTCTTTCAGTGAGGACAAGTAAATGAAATAAAAGAAATAACCTGACACTCAAAACGGCATGCATCCCACTTACTTAGGGCAAGTTAATAAGTAGTGAAGCAAAAAGCCCTGAGATGTGCACACGAAAGCATTACAAATATTGCAGTTATAAGAAATGTCATCCTAATCATGTCAAGTCATGAAGAAAAACAACCCAACTGACAAATACTCGTTCATTTTGGTTTGACTCCTCTAGTTTCTAGCACCATTTTGACAGGAGAAGGAGTTAAAACAGGAAAGCCTAAGATGTTTCTTCACCCTCACTCCAACCCACTTTTACTCCCACACCCCCTTAAAAATGTTCATTCATCAAACCAAAAGCTCAGTTGTTATTCCTCTTCATCTTAACCATGTTGTCATGACAACAACGTAATGAGGCAACTGGGGTCACATCACTTATCACAAGTTAAATGTTTTTCTGATCCAATTCCTGAATATTAAAAAGCAGAAATAAGAGAACATCTGGACCAGAGATCGGGGAGTCGAGCATTAAAGACTATTGGGAGAACTGTTTGTATAGTGGAAGCTATTAGGGATTTGCAGCATATGGGAATGGGAGCAGATTATTAGCGCAGCAGTGGGAGACTGTTGAATTGATGTCACCCTACAAGGTCAAACAAGAGTGTATTTATATGAAAATCATGACAGACTGTTTTTATTCAACTCTTTTCTTACTCTCAGAGTCTTTCAAAAAGTCAAAGATGGAGATTTCAGGAAAGATAATTGAGCGAAAAAAAAAGAACGCTAATGAAAGTTGACGAAATCATGAATTTTTCTTCAGAAACTTTCTTTGAAAACAGTTTAAGATAAAGTGGGAATAATTGGAGGCCTGAAACTAGCTGAAAACCATTTAACCCCCTGGAGTCGACCAATGCAGATATGCACTTTGTGACATCATGATAACCCCGAAAAGAACTTAAATTATACTTTCAGTTTTGATCGTACAGATAAGAGCAACAAATCAATTGAATCCGTAAAGGGTCTACCTTTATTTGTATACACAAATAATAACATCAAAACTTTGTCCATTTACAAAATAATGAAAACAATCAGGTTGCGCTGGCTACCGCCTTGGTCTGCGGAGATCTTCATTTAAAAATGCATCTTTAAAATGAACTGTAACTCACCAAATACTCAAAGTGACATGAGAGATATATCTATAGAAAGCTTGACATGTTTTTTTAAAAAACAAATACTCTGTGATAAAGTAATCCATATGAAAACAACACAATGTCCAGTCTTTCACGTCTCCCTTCATTATATCTAATGCGACCACGCCAACGCGCTGAACACGCTATTGATATTACTATAGACAACGTGAAGTGTGTGGCGTATAAACGCCCATACCACAGCAAACAAAGCAGTGAAACTATTCTTCAAGTTTGTATTTTATTTTACTGTTTGCTTCGCATGAGAGGAATAATACATAATTCACCCCAAGAAGATGTGCTGAGAGGAATAAGCTTTGAATTACCTCAGAAAAAAGGAGGAAACGGCTTGATCCAGCAGACATCAAGTTTTTATTAATCTACTTGTATCAGTTTTCACATAACTTGTACACATTTTACTAGTTAGACTTCTTCCAAACTATAATTCCTGACTAAATGTATAATCAAGTGAAACATTATGAAGATTCATTCACATCATCTAAATGTTTCACAATGCCAGGTGGTTTATTTTTATGTTCATAGACAGCAATACGATATAAAAGTAATGAGTTATAATGTTGCTAGCTTAATGTCAGTAAGAATGATTAAACAAACCTTTACTGTGATAGGCTGTTCTCTGTTCATGAATATAGCCATACATGTTTAGAACTATATATATTGTATAGGCCTACAAACAAAGCATGCTTGTGTTTATGAATGTAACTAAGCTTCTGTTCATGAATATCTGCCCTGATGTATTCATTGGTGTTTGCGATCGTCTGAGGTATAAATGTATCAAGTAAGCTGTAAATATCACTGATAATAAATCTTCTATGTGGTAATTGTGTTATTTTTTTCCTATGAATTACTACTAGTATCAGTGACCATCACAATGTTAATAATGTAGTTTTTTTGTGTAAACATCATGTTTACTTTTATTTCAGATGTGATGATACCATTACAAAAGAACCTTATGCAAAGCAAGCCAATGCAAATAAGAAGCCCACTCAAGAACCTGGAACACAGCTAAGACCAAGTGAGGCACACATTACCATGAGTCTCTTAAAAAAATGGTATGTCCTTCAGAGCACATAAACAATATACACTTTGGAAATGCTAGGTATGTGATGTTCATTTAAATATTTCAACATGACACAATACCAGTCAAAAGCTTTTGAACAGTAAGATTTTTCAAGAATTGAACATTTATTTGATCCAAAATACATAGTTGCATTTGCTAAAGCAGTAATATTGTGATTTATTTTTTACTATTTAAAATAACTGCTTTCTATTTGGATACATTTAATATGTATATTTATTCCTGTGATCAAAGCAAAATTTTCAGCATCATTAATCCAGTCTTGTTCCAAGTGTAACAATATACACTATACCATTCAAAAGCTTGGAGTCAGTATATATAGAAATTAAAACTTTAATTTAGCACACACGTGATGATAAATACAATAATAATGTTACAAACTATGCTGTTCTTTTAATTCATCAAAAAAAAAATGAAAATTATTCTCAGCTCTTTTCAACATTACTATTAATAATAATAATAATGTTTTTTTTGAGTAGCAAATCAGAATAATAGAATGATTTCTGAAGGATCGTGTGACTGGAGTAGTGATTCTAAAAATTCAGCTTTGAAAGTCATCTTTGATTATTCCTAATAAACTGTTTAACTGCACTCGCAAATGAATCTCAAGTTATTTTGTGGGATAATTCAATATATTCTAAATAAACTACTAACATAAAAATATACCGATTTATTTTGTCCTCACATTCAGTGGCGGGTCGTGGGTTTTAAAATAGAGGCGGCACACTAATGGCGCTTTTCCATTACCAGTACCAGCTCGACTCGACTCGGCTCGGCTCGGCTCGCTTTTCGCTCCGTTTTCCATTGCAGATAGTACCTCCACAATAGTACCTGGTTGTCATAGCGACGCTGCAGGAAACTGCCGTGACGTAATCTTCTACGCGACACACACCCGCTACCCACACACACAGGACAATGGAGGAAATCGAGTGCATGTTGTTTTTGATCCTCGGGATGTGGCTGTTTCTCACAGCAAGAAGACAAACGTTGTTTCAAGAGAGGCTGAGGGCAGCAAAACGAAACACTGCTGAAAAAACTATCTGGATACTATTGCTGGCGCATGTAATGATGACGCAGTGAATAGTGACGATTCTCTCTGACCAATCAGCAGTCTCCTGTGTTTTCACGTCACATTATAGTATCGCCTCAGCTCGCTTGGAACCTCGCCGGAGGTGGTACGAAAAAAAGTACCTGGAAGCCGGTACAGGTACAACTTTTACACAGTGGAAAACCAAACAGAGCCGAGTCGAGGCGAGCTGGTACTGTGTAGTGGAAAAGCGCCATAATTGTATTGGTCTGGGGATCCATGCCAATTGTTATTATTATTTGCTTAACCACAGAAAACAAAGAAAACAACACACATACAGCAAGATAAAATAAATTCACTTACCTTTCCTATCACTTGAAACAAACATCCATCCCTTCTTAAAAATCTGTGGAAAAAAAAAGCTACCTGTAGCGTTTGAATGACAGCTGCAATCAAATATTCAATATCACTACTCATCATAAATACTAGGTAAATTATCAGCCCAGCCGCTACGGGAGACGTTCAAACTAGGGTTGTAGCTATCGAATATTTTAGTAATAGAGTATTCTACCAAAAATTCCATCGATTAATCGAGTAATCGGATAAAATGTGTTTTTGCTTAATTAAAGTGCTATATTAATTATGCAAGAGAAAATAAGACTCCTGGGTCTCTTAAAATGAACTACTAAGTTTCCTTTTTTAGAAAAAAATATTTTTTATTTTTGAAATGCATAGAAAGCAATGCATACATCAAAAATAAACATTTAATTATTACCCATTGTTTCTCTGTCTGTACTTGTACTGTGAACAATGACAATAAAGTTGACAGATGTATTAAGTGCATTTAAGTGCCATGCAGTTGGGGTTTTAATGCACATTAAACACACAAAACATTAATTTAATTTATCTTTTAATTATTGAAAATTAAGCAAACTTACCTTTTTGGTCAACAAAGGAGATTTACTATTAAAAATAAAACATGGAAGAAATGTTGTGTGATTAAACCTTAAAAAAATAATGTTTGATTTTTTTTTTTGTAGTAGGATATGTACATTCTGCTGAACAACAGTAATACATATCTGGCAAATATTTTCTAAACCGAACTTTTATTTTGACGGGTTGATGTACCTTTACAGTTCTGTGTATGTGATGTGACGGTAGTTTTACTCAAATCAAACGGTCAAATTCTCATGAAGTGACTGTCAGAGCAGTTCTGAAGATGTTGTTCATGTGTTCAAGTCCTTATTTAGAGAGAAAGCAGAAGCTGAAATCACCGGAGCGTCACGCCCGCTTCAGTGTGTGTGATAAAGGAAGACGCACTTCTGCTCCATTCATTAACACAGACACGCAGAACATACAGGATTCATATTTAAATAGACTGTTCCAGCTTAATATTTACAGATATTAGTCCATATCGTGATTTGATGTAAGTGCAATGCGTTAAAATGTAAATCCCGTTTTTATGACTGGTTTTCCGCGATTCCCTCCGCGTTTTCTGCATCGCGGAAATCATAGGGCCCGCTATTTCTTGCAATGGACACATGCCACGACGTTCTCTTTACGTTTGCCTGCGCCCTCAAATCAAAACACTGCTGACCACTTGCAGTATGCGATTTCGGACGCAGCGGTTGTGTCTCCTTCTGCTTTGTGGGTGACGTAAACGCATTGTCACATTAAAAAATCATTGCGAAAGAACCTGACGTGAGATTTAAAATAAATTAAAAGAGGCTTCGAGGCAGAGGAATTTGCCTCGATCATTTTTTGTAATCGAGTTACTCGAGGAATTGTTTCAGCCCTAGTTCAAACTAATAGCGCGTAATTTACGTCTCTATGATGAATGGTTGATATACCAGACGGGAGGCTAGCCTCCTCAATGATGTTCCTTTTCTCAACACTCCTCAGCGCTGAAAGTGAACACTCGATGCTGATTGGCTAATTTTTTTAACAACAGAGGCACGAGAGCTCATCTCCCCCTGGCCTCACCCTCCCCTTCTCTTTCACTTAGCAGTTGTAATTACATCATCAGATTTGCGCATTTGCGATAGAAAAGCAGAGCTTTCATGTAATGGTATAACAACTGTGAAATTACAAACAAAAATATATACATTCTGAGACATTAAATGAAATGAACTGTGAATTTTATTAACATTGAATTGTTCTCATTTTAACCCTTAAAATTTTGGGGAAGCTCTGCCTCCCCCGACAAGCCGCCACTGCTCACATTCTTTCTTGTAACTCTGACCTCTCAGTTACACACCTGACTGAAAGGCTCATTATGTAGCTCATTATGTGGGCCTTTGTCTTCTCAGGTGTAAAGGCGGGCGTACACGGTGCGAATTCTGATGGTCAGAAGCTCGTATGTCCACGCACATGTCACGAGTGAGTTTATCTGAAAATCGAACGGACGAGGTGATATACGACACGATTTTACGGCCTGCCAATTTCCGAAGCAATCGTACGAAGTTGATAGGCGCGTTCGACTTGAAACATCATACAGCGCTAGCTGTTCCTGCCAGAGTTCAGCGAGTTTATCCTCCTCGTCAATAGTCCACATTCGCCGTGGCGCTGACGTCTTCGTCTTTCTTCCTCTGTGGTTTTCCTAGTTTGTGATTGGTCAACTTCAGATAGATCAACAAATCGTCTCGTTCAACCGCACGCATGTCACGAATTCAAACCGATAGCTCACAAACTTTTTAGACATGTTTAAAAATGATTGGGAGGTCGGGAAGTGCTCGTAAGCCACTCTGCTCGGCTCGTAATTCCTCGCAAATGATACGAGCCGCGACCATACAAGCATACACTAATTCCACATGATTGAATAAAAATGTAAAATCGAATGCGTACTCGTATGACAGTAAAAATCGCACTGTGTACACCCGCCTTTAATCAAATTAATATTCAAGGTCAATCACGCCTTCTCGCATATGCCCTTTCGAAACAAAAAGTGTCTTAGAAAATGTAAATTCAATTTTTTTTTTTTTTTTTGTGAGCGAGTAAACAAGATGATTTTCACATCATTTTGAAGCAAAAATTCTAGGCTACAAAATCCAGGTCTTGACAGTCTTGTGAACAAATGTTCTGTATGTGTTTTATGACCTTATATCAGTGACTTCAAAATTGTAGTTTTTCACGAAACACGCATAAATGTTGTTTTCTCAAAAACACAATCATGTACATACACACTATTTACATATTATTCTAGCCCAGTTTGTACTGAATGCAATGTTTTCAGACTTAAGCCATGTATATGTTTATAAGCCACTGAAAAAAAGCACAAAAGTCAGGGCATGTCAAAACTTCTCCAGGCCCCCAAAACCTCTTAGACCTCAGAGGGTTAAGCTTAAAACTACTGTTTCTCAAGTCATCTGTGAGCTTTTAAATGAAACTGAACTGTTACAATGGAGGGGACATTTTAAAATCATTCGGAAGGAGATGACAAACAGCTTTGACACAGAAAATACATTTAGCTAGAAGTTTAAAATTCATAATTCACTGTAAAATAGAGTCATACATCTGAGTTTATTCCATAATTCACCATTCTACACTATTTACCTTTTATTCAGCCAAAGATATGAACCACAGTCTCTGTAATAGCTGAAGCAAAAATAGACAGAGCACTCAAAAATTGCTTCAACCCTTCCCAAAACTTCCCATCAACCTTTCCCTTTCATCTGAAACATCTGAGAAACTTGTATCTCAGAAGACTGAGGTGAAAGTGGGCATGAGGAGGTCATACTTTTTTAGTCATTTCCAGAGATCTCCTGCATCACAGAAGTGTGTAGTGTGCACGTGTGAAGAAACGACAGTAGTTTGATCACAGCTTCACTACAATGCACCTGGCTTACAGTACCCCATGCAGCTGGCCTTAATGGGCCATGTAAAAATATTCACTAATATGTCATGGGTTATGCTCATAAAAGCCCCAGGTTTGTGGACTCCCACCAGGGACTTACGGAAGCGTTGCGTGCGTGTAATGCTTTCCGCTGCCGCAGACAGCCTTGGAGAGTTCAGTTACAATCCTGTCTTATTGGACGGCTTCTCTGAGCTTTCGATGCATATTTGTTCAAAGAGCTGTGCTACTGCCCTGTTTATGCAGCATAGTTGTGATAAGGACCCGAACAGTCACAAGGAGGATCAATAGCGAAGCTGGGGTCCAAAGGGTTGTTTATTGAAGCAGGTGTGCAAAATATGCAAATAAATAGGTATAAGAGCTTAAAACAAAGATTGTAATAAAAACAGTCTAAAACTAGAACTGCAAGTACTAAACACAGTACCAACTCCCCTCTACAACATTGAGGCTGGAGTTTCCCTTGCTACACACCAAAACAATCCTGTCCAAGCTCTCTATATGTTCACCCAACTTCTAGTGGCGGCCATCTTAAATACACATTTTTTCCCGCTCTTCCCAAATTGGAACATACTATTTTTTATAAAAACTCTTTGACTTTGATTCTAATGATATACACTAGATTTAAAAAGAGTTTAAGTAAATAAATACGATTAATAAGACATTTTAAAAAAAGAGAACAAATAAACCAAAACATTTGCACCTTTTACAACCCGAATTCCGGAAAAGTTGGGACGTTTTTTAAATTTTAATAAAATGAAAACTATAGGAATTTCAAAACACATGAGCCAATATTTTATTCACAATAGAACATAGATAACGTAGCAAATGTTTAAACTGAGAAATTTTACACTTTTATCCACTTAATTAGCTCATTTAAAATTTAATGCCTGCTACAGGTCTCAAAAAAGTTGGCACGGGGGCAACAAATGGCTAAAAAAGCAAGCAGTTTTGAAAAGATTCAGCTGGGAGAACATCTAGTGATTAATTAAGTTAATTGATATCAGGTCTGTAACATGATTAGCTATAAAAGCTTTGTCTTAGAGAAGCAGAGTCTCTCAGAAGTAAAGATGGGCAGAGGCTCTCCAATCTGTGAAAGACTGCGTAAAAGAATTGTGGAAAACTTTAAAAACAATGTTCCTCAACGTCAAATTGCAAAGGCTTTGCAAATCTCATCATCTACAGTGCATAACATCATCAAAAGATTCAGAGAAACTGGAGAAATCTCTGTGCGTAAGGGACAAGGCCGGAGACCTTTATTGGATGCCCGTGGTCTTCGGGCTCTCAGACGACACTGCATCACTCATCGGCATGATTGTGTCAATGACATTACTAAATGGGCCCAGGAATACTTTCAGAAACCACTGTCGGTAAACACAATCCGCCGTGCCATCAGCAGATGCCAACTAAAGCTCTATCATGCAAAAAGGAAGCCATATGTGAACATGGTCCAGAAGCGCCGTCGTGTCCTGTGGGCCAAGGCTCATTTAAAATGGACTATTTCAAAGTGGAATAGTGTTTTATGGTCAGACGAGTCCAAATTTGACATTCTTGTTGGAAATCACGGACGCCGTGTCCTCCGGGCTAAAGAGGAGGGAGACCTTCCAGCATGTTATCAGCGTTCAGTTCAAAAGCCAGCATCTCTGATGGTATGGGGGTGCATTAGTGCATACGGTATGGGCAGCTTGCATGTTTTGGAAGGCTCTGTGAATGCTGAAAGGTATATAAAGGTTTTAGAGCAACATATGCTTCCCTCCAAACAACGTCTATTTCAGGGAAGGCCTTGTTTATTTCAGCAGGACAATGCAAAACCACATACTGCAGCTATAACAACAGCATGGCTTCGTCGTAGAAGAGTCCGGGTGCTAACCTGGCCTGCCTGCAGTCCAGATCTTTCACCTATAGAGAACATTTGGCGCATCATTAAACGAAAAATACGTCAAAGACGACCACGAACTCTTCAGCAGCTGGAAATCTATATAAGGCAAGAATGGGACCAAATTCCAACAGCAAAACTCCAGCAACTCATAGCCTCAATGCCCAGACGTCTTCAAACTGTTTTGAAAAGAAAAGGAGATGCTACACCATGGTAAACATGCCCCGTCCCAACTATTTTGAGACCTGTAGCAGAAATCAAAATAGAAATGAGCTCATTTTGTGCATAAAATTTTAAACTTTCTCAGTTTAAACATTTGCTATGTTATCTATGTTCTATTGTGAATAAAATGTTGGCTCATGTGATTTGAAAGTCTTTTAGTTTTCATTTTATTAAAATTTAAAAAACGTCCCAACTTTTCCGGAATTCGGGTTGTATTTATTTTTTGTGTTTGAGGGAACACATGGGGGAAAGTCCCCTGTTCAACACCATCACTGAAAGAAATCTCGGCTCGCAAACTTTTACGCCGTCGACAAACGAACGCACAGCATTTTTAATACATCGTTTTTACATGTCTCGTCACTCCAGAGCGGTCAAACATGTGTAGCGATACAATGTTGTTTCGACAAACAAAAATGAACTTACTAGCCACAGAGCTAACTTCTGAAAAAGTACTTGAAGACAAGACTGGCTGGTGGCAGGTGCTAATTTCCATCCCTGGTTAAGTACATAATGTAAAAGTAGTGTATGAGTGCATACTAGTGTATAGTGCGTCATTTGGGACACAGCTTATGCCTCCCCTCTCCAACTCTCAACATCTCGGCTTTGTGAGTTTGAGTTAGAAAGCTTCTGATTGGGAAACAATCCTTTAACCGTACTGGGAGTAAACTAAGCTATGTTGCAAATTGGCTACTGTCCTTTGGAACACACAGAGGAAGAAAAGTGAAGATATTAGCCTGGCCGTAAAAAAATACTTCTCTCAATAATGCCAGTATAATGAGTTCACGGTGCTGACTTTCACATAATGCAAAAGCTAGAAGCTAGAGACAGGATTCACAAGCTGTAATCAATGGTGCCTCATTTATGTTTAGGTAAAGAACAGATCACCCAAAAATAATTTAGTCATATACTCACCTTTATATAATTCCAAAACATTTTTTTTCCAAAAGAAATGAACAACAAATGATGAAATGAATGCTTAATTTACAATAGGCGAAAATATACAATGACATGAAAAAGAGTAATGACACACAAACTATACTTTGATCTTGTGCTCATACTCATAAACTCATATTTTTTTCTTACATAATAACTGACACACTTGCAAGATCGTAAAATATGTTCTAGATGTGTCCTATATATGGTACTTCTGTGCACAAATAAGGCAGCTGACAGACTATATTATGATTCATGGTCTGAATCTGCATACACATGGGTATATTCCCATTCCTCTATTCTAATTTAGCATACCTCAGTAAAAGCTACAATGCATTTCATCAGTGTTTTGAAGTAACAAACTCTCAGTTGGTTTGACTGTGAAGGAGAGAAATAGCATGCAGATATCCGACATTGGGAACACGGTCAGCTTGACAGAAGCTTAAATAGTCTCACAACACAGAGAAAGCAAGAGTCATTTCCTCTGGCAATGTGATAGATGAGGTCTGTAAGTCGCTCTCAGATTCTCCATCTTTTGAAGTGCACGTCTGTCTTTTAGTGAAGGGCGATACTACTAATTTTCTTTCAAACTGATATAAAGCACCATCAAGGCCAATATGAAGTTATAAATTTCCCATATTAAAATGTTTTTTTTTTATGATTTATGAGGATAAAATGGGTTATGTCCACTAAACATTAAAAATCCACTGACATTTAATATACTTAAAACTGCAAATGATCCTTTGAGTTTGTGTCCTCACTTAACATCATCTAAAGTTTAAAGTTGAATCAAACATGACTATTAAAAAAGCCTATTAGCCTATGATAAATGTAAAATTTTTTCCACAATTCATACAGGTCTTCTACTTTGTGGTCTACTTCCACAAACCAAAAAAAGTCAGGTTCTGCAGAAACAACACAATATGACTCTAATTATGAAAAAAGGACTAATCAGTTCATCAGTGCTGTTTCTTGAACACCAAATCAGCATATTAGAATGATTTCTAAAGGATCATATCATAAATCATATCATAAAGTGTTTTCACAATATTGCTATTTTTGCTGTATTTTGATCAAATAAATGCATGTCTCCATGAGCGTAACAGACAAAAAAAACCTTACTGACCCCAAACTTTTGAACAACACTGTATATTGTGATTTTTCAGCATTATATCTATTGTATTTTCTGTGTTAATTTAATCCTTGTATAGCCAAGCAGAAAAAAATAAACTTCAAAAATTAGCTAGGTTGCTATTTAGTGGATCAGTTGATGCTTATTTCCTGACCGTCGTGACCTCTGCCAGGCACCGCTCTTTCAGTTTCAATGAGTTCTGCTTTTCAGCATTTCAGTTTGTGTTCAGATGAGCAGAAGGAGCCACTTATTTTTTCACCTCAAAGGTTATGTTGTCATGCAGCATGA
Source organism: Carassius carassius (assembly GCF_963082965.1). NCBI lineage: Eukaryota > Metazoa > Chordata > Actinopteri > Cypriniformes > Cyprinidae > Carassius > Carassius carassius. The sequence goes on along the minus strand of NC_081758.1, from coordinate 30,975,536 downwards.
ACATGGAATCATGAAGTTATTAAAAAAAACAGACACTTGGTATCAGCGTTTTCATGTGTGAAAACTCTTAATGAAACATTAAGAAAACATTAAGAAAAACACTATTTTAAGCACCAATATTTCAAGATTGATCGACCCATCTCTAATCCCAGACTGTCCCAGTCTTGCCAGGTTTAAACTGTCTGCACACACTGTTCTGTGGTGGACATTTCACAATCACAGATGCGACACCTCTACATCCAGTCATCCACTAGAATTCAAGACCAGCTGGTCCAGCATCCTTCATTTCTCCCTCTCTTCAGCACACACTGGACCAGGCTTCAGAGTTGGCTGAGGAGCCTGGTACATGCATAAAGACACAGTGATAGAAAGGCTGGCAGTTCATCCTGCCACATCCAGGCTCTGACAGAGGCTTCCTTTTATTTCCTGCCCAGTCTTAAGCATTAGCAGAAAAACATTTATCTGACAGCTCCTTTATTAGACCATTCAGGCAAACCTGCATGTAGCTCAGCAATCCTGTTCCTGTCTCTCACTAAAAGACTTCAATGGGCATCACAAACTCTTCATTTTCATGAAATACAGTGGGAAGCCACATATCCAACAGGGGAGTGATACGGTAAACATTCTTTCATTAAAAAATTACTTTTCTCAAATATTGACTTAATGTGAAGACTTAATGTGAAGCAGGCAATGTTTAGACCTTCAGATGCATTTTAAAAGAAAGAAGCTACAACAAGATGTTACAGTTAAAACAATGCTTTCTTTGTTCACTATTCAAGAAAACAAAGCACAAAATCAAGCAAAGTTTTTTAAAGTTATTACACTTTTTGAAATTCAAATGCAAAGAAATTATTTTATCTTTTAAGGATGCATAACTGAAACGAAAATGCTTTGTAATAATTATTTATTATTTTATTATATACTTTAAAGTAATTTTGTAAGCCTTATTAATTTTTTATTTAATCATAATTTTAAATTATATCGAATTCAAAAACACAAGCCAATAAAATAACCACTTTTACTGAAAAATTGGACAGAAATTATATTAATATTAAATATCTATATATTATTTTTATTCAGTTCCATGCAACAGAATCAGATATAACTGATTATATGACTGATAACTGGGATGGGTGATATGGCCAAAATAATTACAACAAACTTTTTCATATCAGTCGATACTCGATATCGATAATTTCTTTAAAGTTTATAAGCAGATTTTTGCTCCTAAGTGAAAGTGTAGAAATCAGACTATTAATTGTGGTTTTACACAACTCATTACGGTCAGAACATGACAAACACTTCACGCTCTTGAAATCTTTATACTTTGCCAGTCATTCTTCCTTAGAAAAATAATTATCAATATAGAAAAACGTATTTCTTTACTATCTGCATGTTCTAATAAATTAAAGGGAGACACCGCAGGCAAAAACAGTTTTTTCATGCACCTGTCAATTTTTAGATTTTGGGCTTTTTGGCAGACTAAGTGTTTTTTCAGACTAATGGTAACAAAAACCAAAAGACACTGTTAAGTGTTTCTTTTATAGCACTTTATCTGTTTGTGTCAATAGATTTCAATTACAATACATATTTTTAAAAGCGCTTTTCTCAAAATGAGTTTTTTCTCGAACAATGAGCCATAAATCTCCACTTCAGCAACATGTAAACACACCAAAGTTGACATATTTATTCCGGTCTATATTCAGAAGGGTTTTACAGAGGGATTTGTTCATATATAATTTTCTTGATTATTTACAACATTTTATTCCCCCCAAAATTGTGAAAATATATTGTTTTCTGGCTGTTCAAAGTATTTTTCCGAATTATGGAGTGACAAAAAGAGATACCCAGAATTCCCTCTGTAAAAACATTTGACTATGTCAAAAAAAATTAAACAAGAATTTTGAAATTGACTTCATCCAGTGTTCATATTTTTGTACCAGACATTTATGCGAATTAGCGCATTTCATTAAATAATGCCTCATTTGCATATTTAAACAACATTTTAGGAAACTTGTAATAATTTTTTTGCAATTATCAATGTAATCAATCAACTTAGTACGTAAGGTGATAAAAATTAGTTAATTTTTTAACCTATTCACCTGCGATGTCTTGCCTTTAACTGCATCAGATCATGAAACAGGTTTGTGTTGCTTGACTTTAATGATGTGTATCTTCAGCACAGTTTGCAGTGCAGGCTGCAATATTAATAATACAAAAAAAAATGTGTCTCTTAGAAATGCTCATCTGACATAGGACTGAGCCAATAAATGATATCATATAAAATCCTGATAATATTTATGCCGATAACGATGATAAGCTCTTGACATTTTTACTTGAAATTGATTAATCTAACAGCCAATTACACAGCAGATTTAAACGGGACAACAGCCAGTCAGCATTTATCCAGTGGGCTCAAAGTCCAAACATCAGTGCGAGCTTACTAAAGCAGATGCGTTTACTTGTTCACCTCGGTCAAGCAGCAACCACTAAACAGTGCTGTGAGATCCAGTGAAAAGTGCTTGAATTCAGTGAAGAACTGAATTTAGTTGAAGCCAGATGAAACCACGCTGACAAACAGCACAGCAAATTTTAAAGAGTGGATTTAACTCCCTCAGAGTTAAAATTAACACTTGCCCATAGTATATATGGGAATCACTGGTAAAGTGTTAAATTTAACACTTTTGAAAGAGTTAACATTATTAACACTCTGACAGAGTTAACCAACAAACTCTTAAGGTGTAAAATATTAACACCAGAATGGATGATGAGAACACCAAAGTTGGTGTTCAAAGTAAACACTCATGGATTAACTGGTCAACACTGCCCCAGTGTTCAGGTAAAAAAAAATATATAAAAAAAAATAAACCCACAAAACAATAAAATGTTTATATATATTTATTTTATTAAAACATTGTATTTTTTTTCCTGCACCAAAATGTTTTCATTTTGAATGTTTCAATTCAAAACCATTCAAAATTTAAAAAAATATATAAAAAAATAAATCAATGTAAAGAACATGGTCTTAAAACAATTAAACATCCTAATGTCAAAACAAAGACACAAAATACATTCTTATTTGGTCCATATGTAATCTCATGAGATTTATATCGCTGACATTTATCAGTTTAAACAACAGCATTCCATTCATTACCATAAATGCAGAATACATGTTAATGCTCACTTATCAAAGTCTGTGATGGTGTTTTGACCTCCTTGGAGAGAATAGTCTTTTTGTCTTCTCTAAACTTATTTTTTTCAGCACGACAAGATGCGTTTCTCAGCAGTTTTCAGCCAAGCAAGATCCACTCCTATTTGCAGCATCACACACCTTCCCCTGTAAAATTGAAAAACAACAACAATAATAATAATAAATAAAAACACACACACAAAATAAATATTTTCAAATCCATTTATCAAAACTATTATCAGGTGAAATGTCAAATACAAGCATGAATTGCAATACAACAATAGTCCATGTGTTTATCCTCATGTGGTTCTAAACCTGTATGACCTTCTTTCTTCTGAGGAACACAAAACGTTATTTTTTGAAAAATCTACAGAAGAAATACATGAGACCACTCCCAATCCAGACAAAGTTTTATTAAAAATGTCCTGGCTCTTCCAAGCTTCATAATTGCAGTGGGTGGGTGCTTCTGTTGAACAGTGTTTGCACTAAGTGTTGTACGCAGAAGCCTTTCTGGGCGGATGACGTAAGGATGTCGATGGAGCACATGCATGGTGAGAAGTGACGAACACTGAAGAGCAGAGGTGGGAGCAAAATAAAAACGCATTGATTCGCTACATGAGGCCTTTATTTGCCCCCCGTAGCCGTGTGAGGCACTGTTTATTACTACCTCAATACCACGACTGAGGTGGCCTTGAGCAAGGCACCCAACCCCCAACTGATTAAATATAATATATATATATAAATCTCGGAAGTGCCAGGATCATTTTTTACTAAAACTCAGTTTGGATTCATCTGAAAGAAGAAAGTCATATACACCGAGGTTGCCTTAAGGGTGAATAAATCACAGGCTAATTTTAATTGTTGGATGAACGAACCCTTTAACTTGTATTTTTGGGTGAACTATCCCTTTAAGGAAAATAATTCTAATTCACTGTAAATGTATTTTGTAAAAAGAAAGTCAGTCTTACTAGAAAATGGGTCTTTTAACGACAGAGACAAAGTCACAATTCCAAGTGCATACTGATCTCCCTGCGTTGAGGTTGGACGACTCCTATTAAAATGAATGCACATAAATGGGACAGCACATAAATAAATGATGGTCCAAACGTGTATATGTATATGTATATAACTGCAACTCATGTGCCATACCAATTGTCTCTGGCCATACTCCGAGACTTGTGGCGGCACAAAATCCCTTTGAATGATGAAGAGAGTTTGAGTTTACTGAAAAGTGTTATTTTCAAATTAATGCACCCAAATCCAACAAGAAATCCACAACATGAAAACGTACTCGGTTACTAAACGTAACCTCGGTTCTCTCTAGAAGAGCGAACGAGTACTGCGTCTTAGCTAAGACGCTACGGGAAAAGTCTCTTTTCACGAAATACTGAAGCAAAAAATTATCCTTAATTTTGTATTTTTGTAAAGCGCATTTGCAGCAGTACACAGCCATAGGCGAGACGGCTCGTTCGCTCATTGGCTTGTTCTGCGGCAACTGCACAAACAGCGCTTCGCGCCCTTCTTGCCACTTCCCGCCGAAACGGGTGTGGCCCAACCTATAAAACGAGCTCGAAAAGGCTTACTCACCTGATTTATTTCATCGCCGAAGCGAACCAGAGTGAATCGTGCGCACGGCAGAGAACGCAGTACTCGTTCGCTCTTCTAGAGAGAACCGAGGTTACGTTTAGTAACCGAGTACGTTCTCTTACGAGAGCTCTCTCGTACTGCGTCTTAGCTAAGACGCTACGGGAACCCAATGTAAAACGCCGTGCGCGCAGGGATCACACACCAATAAACCTGAAGCAACGCCCAGGATTTACAGTGCACAGTCACCTGAGGGACTCACAAAGAGTCCAGGACAGAAAAGGGAAAAAGCCCTCCATCCTATATCTAGCAGCATCCGTAGATGCGGCAATATGACATCACACAGCCGAGGCAAGGCCTGACCAATGTGGCAATGCGGGTATTACGCAATACTGCCTATATAACAGTCGGCAGCGCATAGCGCTTGTGAACTCAGAATTCCCCTCAGGGCCCTTATTCGACTATACCGACAACAGCCTTGCCTGCAAGGCGGGGACCTCCAGGTTATAGAACTTGATAAATGTAGACGGCGAGGCCCAACCTGCCGCCATACATATATCCTGCAAGGAGATCCCAGTAGACCACGCCCACGACGAGGCGACGCCTCTTGTGGAGTGTGCTCTGACGCCCAACAGGCACTGAAGGCTCCTGGAAGCGTAAGCTAACGCTATGGCGTCAACTATCCATCTGGATAGAGTCTGTCTCGAAACAGCCATTCCCTTGGAACGTCCACCGAACGAGACAAACAGCTGCTCCGTCTGCCGAAAGGCAGCAGAGCGAGACACATAAGCTCTTAAAACCCTGACAGGGCAAAGAAGACTCGAGTCTCCATCCTCCCCTGACACCGGCAGGGCAGACAAGGCAATAACCTGAGCCCGAAACGGTGTGTTGAGGGATTTGGGCACATAACCGTGCCTAGGTTTGAGTATGACCCTTGAGTCATTGGGCCCAAACTCCAAGCACGACTGGCTCACCGAGAGCGCGTGCAAATCACCCACACGCTTCACAGAAGCGAGAGCCAACAAGAATACTGTCTTGAACGACAGATGCTGAAGGCTAACCGATTGGATAGGCTCAAAAGGGGGACCCTTCAAGGCCTCCAAAAACCGCCGCGAGGTCCCACATAGGGACTGACGGGACTGACATAAACTTTGAGCGTGGATGGGGCTCTGCCCTTATCCAACAGCTCCTGTAGGAAGGAGAGGACCTCCGTCACCTCACAACTAAGGGGTGAATAACCTCGAGCTGTGCACCAGCTGGAGAACACCGACCACTTCGAGGCATACAGACGTCGTGTCGAGGGAGCTCTAGCCTGAGTGATGGTATTTAGTAGGGCTGCAACTAACGATTATTTTGCTAATCGATTAATCTGTCGATTATTTTTACGATTAATTGATTAATCGGTTTATGTACTTATATTTTAGTTTTTCCCATTTTTTCCCCAAGTAAATTATTAATAAATGGTCTTTATCCTTCAGCATAGATTTTTAAGAGATTTTAACCATTTTGCACTGTCATATCCTAATCAAAAATATACCTGGAGTTGTTTTATTGTGTTAGTAATCCTTTGTCGAACTCTTCTGCAATCAGAACACTGACCCATACTCTAGCAAATTTCACAAGGAGATTTAAAATAATGTTTTCACCATGGCAGTCCTTAGAGCTCCTAAAGTAGTTTAACATCCCGAACGAAGCTTATTAAGGAATCTTTCAGAACATATTTTCACGAAGAATAAGGATAAAACAGAATAAAATTGCAGTGCATTGTATTTTATTATTTACTGGGAAACAGCTTTATAGCTTATGCTGTGAAATTGTAAACAATCCTTCGAATAAAGTGCCAGTGGCATGAAACCTGAATGGAACTCACAATTTAAAGTAAAATCCATCAGAAGGTTGTCCAGAAAAAAAAATTGGACAGTCACACACAAAAAACCTGCTGTGTGAAAAAGAGCAGTGAATACTTAGAAAAAAAGTGCATTTCAAATATCTTTAAACATTTACCTCTCTCATTCAGTCATAATTAGGCTGCACGACTGAATTTTGAACTGGTAAACGACAAACTGATCACAGAACATGTTTGTAAAGCTTTAAATGTTAACTGTTAAAAAGCAATGTTATCAGCTTTTACGACTAAACATTTGCAAACAACATTGTACTGGAGAATCTGCACAAATAAAAGTCTTAGGGGCCGTTCACATATCGTGCCTAAAAACGCGTGGAAAACGCTAGGCGCGCCGCTTTCTCCTTCTTTCCAAAGCGCTCGGGCAGAAGCGCCCCTGAGGCGTCTGCCTTTGATAAGCAACCATGACGTGCTCTCTCCTTGAAGACGCAGAAATTTCAGCAAAGGATAAATGGATTTGCAGCTCAAAAAATCGCTTGCAGTAGCTCTGCTACTAAATTTATTTCAAAATGGAAATCCATATACAACTATGATCAGCTGTTCCTTTCATCTTGACTGAGCTTTTAACATTGTTACGGGAAAGGATGAAGCTGATTGGTTAGTTCTTGTCACATGACCCGCGATGCGCTTGCAGCATTCTGAAAAGTTGAGATGTTTTTAACTCGATGCGGTGCGGTGTTGGAAATAACGAACTTGAGCGCGCAAAAAAAATATGTGAACGTCCCCTTAAACAGTTCAGTAGTGCAGAGTTTACAGGTTACTCTTCTTTTTTGAAGGCTCAAAGTAAAGTACTCCCAGTCTCCCACATTAGGGCTGTGACGGTGGCTGATTTTTACCACCGCGGTAGTCATGGACTAACAACCGCCGGTGGCGCGGTGTTGATAAAAATAAAATAAAAAAATATATATATATATATATAGTGTGAAAATTTGCTCGTTAACGAAGGCGATCATTTTTTTCAGTTTAACGTATCAAAATATTTAACGTAGGGGCGGGGATGGCCACCCACTCACAGCTGCTGCTTCTGACACTTGACAAGAAGTGAATTTATTGAGTCCCAGAATGACTGAACAGGAGACGTTTCAGACACGCGGTGACTTCACTCTATTATCAGGTGCAAGTCGATCGAGCGTGGAAAGGTCCTGTGCTCAAAGACGCCGGTGCGGGCTTTCTTTGTGCGTATATCAAACTGCGAAATAAACTGTGCAAGCAGTGTTGTGGTCAGTTAATTCATGGAATTACCAAAAAAGGCGATTAAAGCGGACTTAAACTGTGCATGCATGTAATTAGGGCTGCAACTAACGATTATTTTGATAATCGATTAATCTGTCGATTATTTTTACGATTAATCGATTAATCGGTTTATGTACTTATATTTTAGTTTTTTTCCATTTTTTCCCCAAGTAAATTATTAATAAATGGTCTTTATCATTCAGCATAGATTTAAGAGATTTTAACCATTTTGCACTGTCATATCCTCATCAAAAATATACCTGGAGTTGTTTTATTGTGTTAGTAATCCTTTGTCGAACTCTTCTGCAATCAAAACACTGACCCATACTCTAGCAAATTTTGCAAGGAGATTTCAAATAATGTTTTCACCATGGCAGTCCTTAGAGCTCCTAAAGTAGTTTAACATCCTGAACAAAGCTTATTAAGGAATCTTTCAGAACATATTTTCACGAAGAATAAGGATAAAACAGAATAAAATTGCAGTGCATTGTATTTTATTATTTACTGGGAAACAGCTTTATAGCTTATGCTGTGAAATTGTAAACAATCCTTCGAATAAAGTGCCAATGGCATGAAACCTGAATGGAACTCACAATTTAAAGTAAAATCCATCAGAAGGTTGTCCAGAAAAAAAATAGGACACACACAAAAAACCTGCTGTGTGAAAAAGAGCAGTGAATACTTAGAAAAAAAAGTGCATTTCAAATATCTACATTTACCTCTCTCATTCAGTCATAATTAGGCTGCACGACTGAATTTTGAACTGGTAAACGACAAACTGATCACAGAACATGTTTGTAAAGCTTTAAATGTTAACTGTTAAAAAGCAATGTTATCAGCTTTTACAACTAAACATTTGCAAACAACATTGTACTGGAGAATCTGCACAAATAAAAGTCTTGGGGGCCGTTCACATATCGCGCCTAAAAACGCGTGGAAAACGCTAGGCGCGCCGCTTTCTCCTCCTTTCCAAAGCACTCGGGCAGAAGCGCCCCTGAGGCGTCTGCCTTTGCTAAGCAACCATGACGTGCTCTCTCCTTGAAGACGCGGAAATTTCAGCAAAGGATAAATGGATTTGCAGCTCAAAAAATCGCTTGCAGTAGCTCTGCTACTAAATTTATTTCAAAATGGAAATCCATATACAACTACGATCAGCTGTTCCTTTCATCTTGACTGAGCTTTTAACGTTGTTATGGGAAAGGATGAAGCTGATTGGTTAGTTCTTGTCACATGACCCGCGGTGCGGTTGCGGCATTCTGAAAAGTTTAAATGTTTTTAACTCGATGCGGTGCGGTGTTGGAAATAACGAACTTGAGCGCGCAAAAGACGCGATATGTGAACGTCCCCTTAAACAGTGCAGTAGTGCAGAGTTTACAGGTTACTCTTCTTTTTTAAAGGCTCAATGTAAAGTACTCCCACATCACGCTGAATGCTGCAGACATAGACATCATATGATGTCTATGGCTGCAGAGACGCTGCTCGGGAAGCACGTGACATAAAACAAGGCCAGCTATTGGCTATTCGCTACTTCTCCTGTTGTACTGGCTGAGTAAAACCTCCGGTGGCTCATTACTGCCACACTTTGGTCACCGCAGATTTGAAATATGCACGAAATGAGCCGCTTATGGCAAATAAAAGTTATTTAGCAACGAATCGATGACTAAATTAGTTGACAACTATTTTAATAATCGATTTTAATCGATTAAATCGATTCGTTGTTTCAGCTCTACATGTAATATATTATATACAGGATATATATATATATATATATATATATATATATATATATATATATATATATATATATGTATGCACTTCTATGAAATCAGACCAGCACTGTCTCACTCATCTAACACATCCTATTTAACTTGTCAGTTCATGTTTATTTGAGCACTTCTGCAAAACACTAAAATAAGAATCAAAGAAATAATGCAGTTAAACAAGAAAGTAGCCTAAATAAGAAAGTTAAATACCCCCTGTCTAATGGACGCGAGCGACGCAGCGCGACAAAATACTCATTATAATCAGTGCGCTACACTGGATGTAGCACAACACGACATGATAAATCCCCGTCCGGTCTGTGAGGTACTGACACAGAGTTCAAATGTCATGTATAGACACTAGACAGACAGACTCAACCTGTCGCAACGCGGTTGTGTTGCGTCCGGTTTACTTTTCCGCCACCAAGCGAGCTCATTAACTCCTCATCTGCACGCGCTCTCTTTGAAATAGGAATCGTTGCCATATTTTTTGTTACCATCTTTTATTTATCGATGTCTCGTTTGTATTTGGCCAGTTTGGAGAGAAAGCCTCACCAAAACTGACCAGCCAGCGTTTGCGATCACGAGAACTTGTGCAAACGCCGATGGGTGACATGAATGCAGATGACTCCAGATCGGCGATGTGGTATTTGCTTTCCCAACAAGATCCATCGCCCAACACTAAACTAATTTGATGAATGCATGTGTTTTCCCGCACTCAAATCTGCCAATCTAAAGGAAACACTGTGTTTGAGGTAATTTGTTAATTACCATAGACTTATAATTTGCAACTATTACAGTTATTACACGTATATACAAAACTTTGTATTATGCTTGCTATAGAGTTTGTGACGTCACGTGCACTACCGCCGGTGGCAGTAGACAACCGCGGTAGCAACCGACCACCGCGGTGAAGCGGTTGTCACGGCAACCGTCACAGCCCTATCCCACATCCCGCTAAATGCTGCAGAGATGCTGTTCGGGAAGCACGTGACATAAAAGGAGGCCAGCTATTGGCTATTCGCTACTTCTCCTGCTGTACTGGCTGAGTAAAACCTCCGGTGGCTCATTACTGCCACACTTAGGTCACCGCAGATTTGAAATATGCACGAAATGAGCCGCTTACGGCAAATAAAAGTTATTTAGCAACGAATCGATGACTAAATTAGTTGACAACTATTTTAATAATCGATTTTTATCGATTAAATCGATTCGTTGTTTCGGCTCAAGTATTTAGCACTCCCACTGCGAGATCAGCGGGTAACCGTTGAGCGCCCACACATGGAGGGACCACAACTCCGGTTGAGGGTGCCAAATCGAGCCCCTGGCCTGCGAGAGGAGGTCCCTCCTCAACGGTACCGGCCACGGGGCGACATCTGCTAACTGCATCAAATCTGGGAACTATGGTTGGTTCTTCCAAAGAGGTGCTACAAGCAGTATTGAACATCTCGTTTCTCTCACCTGCGGAAGGAGGGAGACGGGAGGGAACGCATAAAGCGGGTAGCACGGCCATCTCCGTGACAGCGCGCTTTCGTTCTTGGAAAAGAACGCGGGGCAGTGGGCGTATTCGTGGGACGCAAAGAGGTCCACCTATGGTCGCTGCGCGCTGAATGCCCATCGCACGCTGTGGTGACAACCGCGCCATCATGGAACACGAGTTCAGGACTATACCTAGAAACAGGATCGTCTGACTGGGGTTCAGCGAACTCTTCGCCCAATTGACACTGAGGCCGAGCTTCTCGAGGTGATCGAGTAAAACGGCCCTGTGGTCCACGAGCTCCGCTCGTGATTGAGCCAGAACCAGCCAGTCGTCCAAATAATTCAGCACTCGTATGCCTCTGAGTCTGAGAGGAGCGAGCGCTGCATCCATGCACCTCTTAAACGTACGAGTAGCCACGGAGGACTGTAAACTGGTATGCCTGGCCCTCGAAGGCGAATCTCAAATATCGCCTGTGGTTTGACGCTATCTGTATTTGAAAATACGCGTCCCTCAGATCTATTGACATGAACCTGTCCCCTTTGCGAATCTGCGTGAGGAGTTTCCTGGTCGTAAGCATTTTGAAACTGCGTTTCATCAATGCCTTGTTCAGCTGTCTTAGATCCAGTATGGGCCTGAGACCCCCGTCTCTCTTGGGCACCAGAAAGTATCTGCTGTACAGCCCCCCCCTCGCTTTGAGCTTGAGACACAGGCTCTACAGCCCCTTTGCTCAACAGTTTTGATATTTCGGCCCGAAGTATGTGTGCTACTTCTGTTTTGACCGTAGTTTCGACGCGCGCTGAAAAGCGCGGAGGGCGTCGAAAAAAACTGTAGCGAGTAGCCTCTCTTTATAATGCCTAGCACCCAATCCGAAACCCCTGGAAGCGCTGACCATGCATCTGCATGAATGGCTAAGGGCTGGATGCGAAGCGCGCTCTGTTGACCGGGCAACGGCGGCGCTCGGGTGTGCTGCGCATTTGAGGCGGGGAGCGCGCTGATCACAGCGGGCAGATCGCTCCTCCTCGACCCCGTCCCGGCGCTTAACCGACTGGGGGAAGGCTGAGCAGGTCCCGTGGGACTCGATATGTCTGCGAGTAACTGTGGGCTGCATATGTGCACATTTACCACTTTCAACTCGCTGTCTGCCTGTGCAGAGCGTACGTGCATGGGCCTCGTTTTTACAGAAGCCACGCGCCGTATGTGACAGTGTATGTGGGCACTGGGAAGTGGGCACGTTTACTATGCGGCGGCTCGACCGATCTGTGTCGATCTTATGTGCGCGAGCCCTGTGTGCAGGGCTGTGCTTACATGTGGAGATGGGCACTGAGGAGTGGGCATCGTCACTGCATTTATAGCACCATCGGCCGTGGCCGGACGAGCGCGCACGGGTTTTTTTTTTTGTTTGTTTTTTTTTTTGTTTTTTTTTACAGAAACCACATGACGCGTGTGACATAGTAATTGTGGGCACTGAGGGGTGGGCACGCTTACTATGCAGTGTGCGCGATCGACTTGAGTCGCTTTTATGGGCGCAGGCCCTGTGTGCAGGGCTGTGCTTACATGTGGAGATGGGCACTTAGGAGTGGGCATCGCCACTACATTTATAGCACCATCGGCCGTGGCCGGACGAACGTGCACGGGTTTCGTTTTTACAGAAACCACATGACGCGTGTGACATAGTGATTGTGGGCACTGAGGAGTGGGCACGTCTACTATGTAGTGCGCGTGATCGACTTGAGTCGCTTTTATGGGCGCGAGCCCTGTGTGAAGGGCTGTGCTTATATGTGGAGATGGGCACTGAGCAGTGGGCATCGTCACTACATTTATAGCACTATCGGCCATGGCCGGGACACCAGAAATTACACCTTTTTCGGGAAATATCTGGGTAGCCGTGATAACGGTTTTGTGTGCAGGCAAGCGGGCAACCGTACAGGCTTGCACATTGCAAAAAACGCTGAAACAGTCACAATCTCTGGAACTGAAACAGCGGCGCGCTTAGGTGAGAGCCCGGCCACAGCGGAACTCGTACACCGGCGCTTCGATGAAGCAGCCATCGTGTGTAGTGCCGACGCAGCGTCATGCAGCATGCATAGATGGCTTTCCTAGGATGGCTTCGGGGCTCCCGGCCTCACCGTAATCCTCTGCCGCGGTCCCCGCGGCGCGGGGCGACGGCCGGTAGAGCGAGAACGGGGGTCTCGAGCTGCGTTGCTGAAGCTGTTGTGATAACGGCTTTTGTGTGCAGGCAAGCGGGCAACTGTGCAGGCTTGCGCATTGCAGAAAACGCTGAGACAGTCACAATTCCTGGAACTGAAAACAGCGGCGCGCTTGGGTGAGAGCTCGGCCACAGCGGAATCTCGTACACCTGCGCTTCGATGAAGCAGCCATCGTTAGTAGTGCAGCCGCAGCGTCACACAGCAGGCTTTAGATGGCAACACCGCTTTTGCCGCCGTCCAGCAGAGGGCGGAAAAAAAGGTGCGTCGCTATCGCCTGTTCCACCGGCGGAAGTGAGTGGTAGTTCCTGTTTTTAGCATCATCAGTGTGGAGAATGCTAGTGAGACAGACGAACGAGTTCGCGCTGAATATGGAGGGTTCCAAGCCTTCGCCACCTCTTCGTGAAGCTCAGGAATAAATGAGGCGGGCTTTGAGAAGTACGCTCATCCGAAAGGGAAATACCATCCAGCCGGGAACGAGAGGGGGGGCGCTGGTGCAAACCACTCGCGGCCGAGACTCATCGCGGCCAACACGAGCATTCGCCCCGGCTCCTTCTCGATGTCAGCTCGTCTGCTGGGCTTCTGAGCAGAAGGCGCGAGATCCTCGGAGCTCGCCCAGCCCTCACTGCCCGAAGCTAGCAGAGAGCGCGTGTCCTCTTCCCCCGACGCGGCCCTGAGATCGACTTCCTCGGACGACGCGCCGGCAAACAGCGGGTGCTGCCCACCGGGAAGCGATGCAGGGGGGGCCGGTGAAGCAGGGCGAACCGGCGAGCTCGGTTGAGCTGAAGACGGTCCCGGAATCCGCTGGAAGCGATGCTTTTACGGCGCCTCAGCGCAGCGGAGAATGCAGGCTCAGAGAAAAAGGCCAGGCAAGTCCTCAGAGTCACCATGGCAACAGCTCGCAGTGGGGGCATCCGCCGTCAGCGAGCGCGAGCGCTGCATGATCTTCACCCAGGCAGAAGACACAGATGACGTACCGGTCTCCCTCGCTGAGTGGGGCTCTGACGAGCCGCAGGAAGGCATCTTAAAAAAGATGCGAGCTCTTTTACGAGTGTGTCTCGCAGGGCGAACACACACACACACACATAAAGAACAGCTTGGATATAACAGAATTGAAAGGATATAGGCGCCGGATAGCGCAGCAGGAATGGCAGTGGAAGGCAGCGATGCCAGCAGCTTCAGAATGGCTCGTCCTGCTGATGTGCCTTCTCAGACGGCGCTTGCTTCCTCCGTGATCCAGCGAAGCTCACGCATCGCTGGATCACGGAGGAAGCAAGCGGAAGCGATGAAGACGGTCCCGGAATCCGCTGGAAGCGATGCTTTTACGGCGCCTCAGCGCAGCGGAGAATGCAGGCTCAGAGAAAAAGGCCAGGCGAGTCCTCAGAGTCACCATGGCAACAGCTCGCAGTGGGGGCATCCGCCGTCAGCGAGCGCGAGCGCTGCATGATCTTCACCCAGGCAGAAGACACAGATGACGTACCGGTCTCCCTCGCTGAGTGGGGCTCTGACGAGCCGCAGGAAGGCATCTTAAAAAAGATGCGAGCTCTTTTACGAGTGTGTCTCGCAGGGCGAACACACACACACACACATAAAGAACAGCTTGGATATAACAGAATTGAAAGGATATAGGCGCCGGATAGCGCAGCAGGAATGGCAGTGGAAGGCAGCGATGCCAGCAGCTTCAGAATGGCTCGTCCTGCTGATGTGCCTTCTCAGACGGCGCTTGCTTCCTCCGTGATCCAGCGATGCGTGAGCTTCGCTGAAGAGATGAAAAATCAGGTGAGTCAGCCTTTTCGAGCTCCTTTTATAGGTTGGGCCACACCCGTTTCGGCGGGAAGTGGCAAGAAGGGCGCGAAGCGCCCTTATTGGTCTGATGTTGCATCAGCCCGCGCTCGATAGGCTGTGCAGTTGCCGCAGAACAAGCCAATGAGCGAACGAGCCGTCTCGCATATGGCTGTGTACTGCTGCAAATGCGCTTCACAAAAATACAAAATTAAGGATAATTTTTTGCTTCAGTATTTCGTGAAAAGAGACTTTTCCCGTAGCGTCTTAGCTAAGACGCAGTACGAGAGAGCTCTCGTAAGAGAACTCAATTCATGCTTAATGAAATCACAAAAATTGGTCATGAGACACACAAAAACAATATACTTATATTGCCAGTTTTGAGCAGTTTTGCAGTGGTTTAATTTGACATTATGACGTGTTACATACTGTATTATAAATGAGGTAACGTTAAAATCTGGCATTTCCCTTCAGTTTCAGATTTCATCTGTGAAAATCTTTCGGATCGTTTTGGCATGCACAACATATAACTATCGTCATAAAGTGATATTATTTTATAAAAAAACACCTATCGTAAAATAAATAAAACACTTACTTTTGGTGTTTTCCTTGTTAAGACCAATTTCCCCATCTGCTCCAGAGCATCGCGAGTGAAAGAAAATATCTCTGAGAAAAAGTTTAGGAGTGTAACGTTACAGCAGATACGTAACATGATGTTATAAAACACATTTTAAATTAGGTAATGTTTAAAACGGTTAACTTACTTCTGGTGTTTCCCAGTGACCTCCGCATCTGCGCACTGCAGAGCAATTCAAATCTGTGAGAAACGGTTAAGTTATGCTTGTTCAGGTGTGCGCAGCAAATAAATATCGTCATATAGAAATATTATCTTATAAAATACATAAATTATCATATAAAATACGTAAATGAGGTAGAACACTTAACTGTTACTACTTAACTGTCGGTGTTTTCCTTGTTAAAACCAACTTTCCTTTCTACTTCGCATCGCTGGTGAAAGGAAATATCGCTCTGAGAAAAGGTTTAGGAGTATACACCACATAAATATCACCTTAAATCAATGTGATGCTATAAAACACACATTTTAAATGAGATAAAAAAAACATTTGTACGTAAGACTAAACACTTTATTTCGCTGTTTTACTTCCTTATGCACTTCGCATTGCAAGCAAAGAAAATGGCGTCTTTGAAAAATATTTCAGACAGGTCAGGCTTGCACACGAGAAAATGTCCCGGATGTGTCTAATAACACTCAACAGTGTTAATAAGAGTTACACTCTTTAACTGTAAACAGAGCTACACTGTTTACACCAGCTAGTGTTAATTGTTTGAAATTCAACACCACAACTTTAACTCTTTACTCTGAAAGTTCTTAACACTGGGATTTCAACACTGGAGATTTTGCTGTGAGGAGAAACACTGCACAACGTTATAGTCAGAAGGATTTTTATTCTACAAATTGCCATAATTTACCATGGATTTACTGTAGTAACACTAACCGCACCATGGAATTGTGCCAGAAATGTGGGATATTTATACAGAATGTTATTATATTATTAATGTAGATGTATTAAAAGTAGGGATGTAAAATATTGACTTTTCCATGATCGATCGTCGTTTAAATGAATGATCAATTAATCGTTAACCATAATGCTGCAAAATGTGTCTATTGCATGCACGCAGTCACCGGCATGACAGGATGTGCAAAAGCCACACATACACACACGTTTTCAACTGACATTATGGCATTTAAAAGAAAATTATTCCAAACGTAACTGTGGCGCGTGTGTGACTGCGCTGCACATTAAGTAAACGGCTTACATCGGTGCTGCTGCAGCAAAACATTATGTTGCTCACATTAATTTGATCCTGCTGGATTCTGCTATAGAAAATGTCTGGCATCTATTGCATTAGATCATGACAGTGAGTGCGTGTTTGCTTATCAAAAATGGCAACATCTGTAAAAAATTTTAACATTTTTATATGGTGAAACTTGCGAAATAGTGAAATGACAGGCATTTGTAGAGTTAAAGTCTTCTGACTGTCTTGTTGCTCAGTGTTTCTCCTGTTTGTCAGTGCTGTTTTATCTGGCTCTAAACTTGCTTAAATCACACAGATGTGTTCTTCTCTGAATTCACAGGCTTCTCACAGCGCAGTTTAGTGTCGTGTGACTGAAAATCATCAGCGCGTGAATGCATCTGCTCTAGTAAGCTCGAGCTGCGCTGCCGTTTGAACTCTTGAGTCGCGGCGGATAAATGTTCCGTGTGGCATGCTACAAATAAGTAGTGCTGATTCCTTCCACTTTTGAGCAAGATAATTATTCATTCTTAAGTGAGAATATTATGTTGTGTCTGTGTTAGTAGACTTTGCTTTCCGGTGAGCATGAGCGGTATACGAGTGGAGAATTCAGCTCAACAAAACGCATAGAGCAGAATATTGAGCTGAGCGTCACACTGCTCAGTGACGACGGCTAGAGGGAGAGTGAAACCTGTGCTGGATGGTAAGTCCATTGACACTACCTATCTCTCAAGTGGACCATTGACACCCCTAATTGAGATTGTAGATAGAGTGTCAGTAGTCAATTTGATACATAGGTGGTGTTAATGCACTTATAAGTCTGCGATCCACTGTAAAGCAAGAAGAAGAAGCCTCAGAATAGTAGCACAAAATACTATATAAGTCACTGGACCAGCAATTGTGGACCAGGAATTTCTTAAATGCTCCTGCTAAATACACCTTTTGTACCTGAAATCAGTTTGTTTTATTTGTATATTATGTGTAGTTGTAATGTCTATCTTTGTCATCCTTTTATCTTCGTTACTAAAAAAATAAGAACAAAGATTTTTATCTTCGCCCTCTTTGGCCTAAATATCTGCCGTTCTTTTTTTGTTACCATGAAAGGCTTTGTCTTCATAATAGGGAAATTAGTTTGGCTGTAATACTCAGACAACTTGCAAAATAGTAAAACCAACATGACAAAGAATTATGATAAAACAAAAAAACAAAAAAATTGTGATATAATGTTTTGTCCATATCGCCTACCCCTATTTTGGACCTTTATAACAGCACATACCATTTGAAAAGTTTGAAAGTTTATCCCTCACAGCCTCATTTACACTTGCGTAAAATTTAATATGCCATCTAAACTGACTAAGGTCTATGGAGGACAATTTAAAAGGCTACACATTTGGCTGTTAGCATACTCTTAGCATTCACATTAAAAAAAAATAACTGAAGTATACTTGTAAGTTGCGAAAACAGCTTGTTAAAGACCTTCCTTTAATTTTCTGACTCTAGCAGTATAAATAATATATATGACTGTCCAAATTCATGTTCATGTACATTTTAGAGTGGATAATTTCTTGAATCTGTCACAGGCTTTGCATAGAGGCTAATAATGAAAGATGGGCCAACAGCAGCTGTATATAGCAAAACATATCGCATTTCACAGGTGAAATGGTCCTAAAGGCACAGCAGGAAAAAAGTCTGTTTAATTTACATAGTCACAAAGAGGGAGAAAACTAAATGATGACTATATTTGGTGCAAAAAAGCTTGACTAACAATATAAGTGAACTTGAAACAAAAAATATATATATTATGAAATTACCTCTTTAGGACAGCTAGGTTTTGAAATGTATTCAAAATGCAGTTTAAGCTAATCCTCTGCAATTCTTGCATGGCTGCTGTGAGTAGAAGAGAGCATGTGGAGCTTTTTTTAGGGCACTGCTAATTAAACAAGTCATTTTTTCATAATTGCATTCGGTACTAAAGGAGGAGGAGAAATCAGCTATAAATAATGATAAAACTCAAAAACATGAAAATGGCACACCATTGGGAATAGTGAAAACAATCATCTCAGCTCTGAGTGAAGATGCGTTTCAGGGAGGTCAGAGATCGGGCTTGCCGCACTGGGGCTCTGGGTCATGATCCAACAAAGCAGACCAGATCATTAGGACATTCTTTTCCCACAGCCCTTGTTCCAACAGACATCGCATAAAAACACAAAATTACAAGAACAAAATTTTTTCTAAAAGAAACAAACGGGGGCAATCCATCTCAACTTGGAGATGGATGGCATGTCAAACATTGTCAAAAATATTCTCTTGAAATAAAACATTCTGCAAGCAACATACATACATTTTTAATTATATGTTTAATCCATTAAGGGGATAGTTTAAAACTGCTGGTAGCCACATTCTTCAAAATATCTTCTTGTGTAGAAACAAACTCATACTGGTTCAGAACACCTTGAGGGTAGGGCTGCACGATTAATCGAATGCGATTGTCATGTGCATTTTGTTAGTAAAGCCAGTTCTGTTATCAGCAGTAAATAATCATCACTTGCTTTCAGATGGAACAGAATTTATTAAACCGAGCCATAGTTCACTGACAAGTTGCGCAAAAAAAAAAAATTGTTTGCGATGACAGCTGTTTGCATAGCTTCTCAGTGAACTACGGCTCTGTTTAGTAAATGCTGCTCCATCTGAAAGCATGTGAAAATAACCACATTTAATAAAAATTTTACTCCAAACTCACTTTATAACATCAGTCGAGTGTTTGAAATAAATCCTTCTGTGAGATGATGTGGCTTCTTACACAGAGTAAGGCACGCAAAATATTTCATAGTATTCCAAGCAGTGATAAAGGCATTGCATTATAAATATACTTTATTTTAATGAAAATTTTAATAAGAACTTGGATAAACCATATGCTGTAGTCCTGTGTTTATTAGTCACATTGAATCGATGAAAGCAATTAAATCTTCTGTTTATCCAGCTACCAATATAGGCATAGGGCTGGGTGATATACAAAAAAAAATTATATCTCGATATTGTCAAAAGTTTTACGATATTCTTTAATTTAATTTAATTTTTTTAACAAGTTTTTAAGCTAAAAACACAAGTCTGTCAACTGTCTGTGGTTTTAAGAGAAGCTCTGTGGCATGAAACTATGTTCCTACTGACACTAAAAACCCTCTTAGATGGGGAGCTAGTTGCTGAAGCACATAGCAATTTCTTATATATAAATATATATAAATGAATACCAAAGACTTTTGCATTCTCTCTGTCTATATTATGGAAACTGGTAAACATATCAGTGAAATTCCCCAATAGTAATTCCAAATGGCCATAGCCTATGTTTCTCTATTCAAACATCAGCGGTCGAGTAAGTGCATTTATTTTGCGATCACAAACGCAAACAATACAGTTGAGATCTCACGACAGAACACAGACCGGCTGAACGACTCTTTCATTAGATCGCTCAATTCCAGCTTGTTAGTGTTTTCAGATTATCGTCGGCGGCTCTTCCGCAATGAGGAGTGAGCATGTGCGGTGGTTGCCAGATTGCTTAAAATAAGCAAACACCGGGCAGAAAATGTATCCTTGTAATAGTGGAGCTCTGATTCGGAGATTTAAACTCTTGTTATCTGGCAACCGCTATCATTACAGCTCTCGTAGTAGAGGGGCGTAGAGCAGTCAGCACAGGTTCCTTTTTTGGACATTCGGCGCGTTCTTTTGGGAAAGTATGCTTGAATTTGAAATATTCGATATTCCCGATATATTCAAATTGTACATCGTCGTCAAAATTATTCCGATAATATCGCTAATATTCGATATATCGCCCAGCCCTATATAGGCATTTCATGTTTTGTTCTGTGATGCGGATTTGGAGTTTCAGGGTGAGAGAGCGCCCTCTGGCCGTTGGATGGAGATTTACTGCTGATCACAGAACTGTGCTTCACTGAAAGATACACATGACAAATCGCAGCTTCTGTCGAATCGCGATTTCGATTACATTTCGATTAATCATGCATCCCTACTTGAGGGTGAGCAAATAATGACAATACAAATTGCTCATGAACCATCCCTTTATCTGTGAACTAATCATTCCAAACTTCCATTTCCATACCACACTCCAGGTGCCTTCCCTGGCATAGCCAGGTCAACTAGCATCATTTGTTTAGTTCCTGTCCTGAGGCACAAGGTGCAGTGTTTAACCTCCCTGGATTTTCCAGTGATCACAATTAAGCAGCTCTTATCCCTGGGCATAATCAAGCCAGGATTAATCCACACACATCATGACAATCACCGCAGGACAAGTCCCTCCAGCTTGACTGGATGGTGTCATTGTTGGAACAGGGTCAAGTATGAAAGGAAGCATCTCCTCAGCCAACTAGGATGTGGAGCAAGTGACTGGAGAAAGTGTTGGGAAATGAGAAGGGCATTAAGAAATTAATGGAAATTTCCACCAGATCACATTTTCATAAATCAAGCCCTTGTCCTGGCACAGTGTGGAGCAGACGGGATTGTGAAAAGAGGATTAGTTTGGTGCAGCCCAAACACAGGAGTTAAAATATTATCCAATATCATTCATACAAGAACGTGAGGACAGACAGACAATAACTTTGCTGTGCATGAGCTGTGAAGCTGAGGAAGTCTAGAATGACAACAATAGAAATATGATTAGAAAATACATTTATGACAACATCAAATGGTAGTCTGATGCATTTTTAAAGAATTTGTCTGTTTTATCTGAAAACTGAAATCACTGTAAGGCAATGAATTACATAAACAGATACATTATTATCATATCTTGTGTTTAGGAGAGGCAGATTTAGTGCTATCTGAGAGAAAGGTCCGAGGTAAAAGACTATGTTCAGTGGTAACCATCAAGTGCATCAAATAAAAGTTGTTTCCCATCAGGTTCTCAACAATTTATTTGTTCAGAATGACTGAACATCTTAACCTCCAGCAAATGTGTCAGTGCACAGATTCAAGCTTCAGTGTGTATTTTTCAATATTTTCAACTGTCTCAGCTTAATATTCAGAAACAAAGGCTGGTATACACTACATGACTTTTAAAGTCTGAACAGATTTTAAAACACTAGATAGGGCTGGACGATTATGGCATAAAGTAGGGGTGTGCACGGATAGTCGAACATTCGAATATTCGTTCTGCTCTAATTATTCGATAAATAAAAATGATATTCGAATTTCACAAAAAAAAAAAGTTCACAATAAAACCTAATTTGGTCACTTTCTGTGATTCTCCACGGCATATTTGAAGATGCAAGCAAAAAAGAATTAATGAATGAATAAAGGGCCGTTCACATATCGCGCCTAAAAAGCGTGGAAAACGCTAGTCACGCCGCTTTCTCCTTCTTTCCAAAGCTCTCGGGCAGAAGCGCTCCTGAGGCGTCTTCCGTTGCTAAGCAACAATGATGCGCTCCCTCCATGAAGACGCGGAAATTTCAGCAAAGGTTAAATGGATTTGCATCACAAAAAATCGCTTTCAGTAGCTCTGCTACTAAATTTATTTCAAAATGGCAATCCATATTCAGCTATGATCAGCTGTTCCTTCATCTTGGCTGAGCTTTCAACGTTGTAACGTTGTTACGGGAAAGGATGAAGCTGAATGTTTACTTCTTGTCACATGACCTGCGGTGTGCTTGCGGCATTCTGAAAAGTTGAGATGTTTTTAACTCGATGCGGTGCGGACGCGCCTGAAAAAAACGGGCGCGTCGCACCGCGTGCGCACCGCGACCGCGTGCGCACCGCGACCGCGTCACTTCCTTTATGAGCGCGCATACCGTGCGCCTACATTGGAAATAACGAACTTGGGTGCACAAAAGACGCGATATGTGAACGGCCCCTAAGAACTGCGGTCTTCTACAGTACTTCAGATATGCCGTGGAGAATCACAGAAAGTGACCAAATTCAAGAACATTGTTGTGGCATCTCTCAAGCAACGAATAAACACCGCTAACTTGGAGAATGCAGTGAAAACTCCTCGTCCGCCCTAGACCCTCGGCCCAAACATCTCAGGTTTCTCGATGAAAACATGAGAGAAGTAAGAAAAAAAACTTTTTTGAACATTATCAGAACATTTTCCTTGATGCAAGTGGTGCGTCACCAACGATGAAGAGGATGCAAAGCCCACTCGTTGGAAAAGGTTGAGCCAGTTCTTCAGCGATGATTACAGAGAGTCCAGCCAGTTCTTGCTGGAGCCATGTATTCCACCAGTTGAGGATCCCATTCAGTAGTGAAACAAAAACACGAAGCGCTTCACAAAACTTATTCGCTTAGCACACCGTTATTTGTGCCGTCATAGTGCGTTTTCTCCACGGCCGGCCTTATTGTTAACAGACTAAGGAGCTGACTTTCCCCCGATCATGTTTACATGCCCGTATTTCTTAACAAGAACATGTAAAACAATAGAAAAAAAGAAAAAAAGATTTGCTGACAGTTTAAAAGTTTCAAAGTTAAGAGTAGGCTACGTTCTACAATAGCCTAATTGCTGCAGGCTACGTTCTCTTTCGAGAGTTCTCTCGTACTGCGTCTTAGCTAAGACGCTACGGGAACCCCATGTAAAGCGCCGTGCGCGCAGGGATCACACACCAATAAACCTGGAAGCAACGCCCAGGATTTACAGTGCACAGTCAGCAGAGGGACTCACAGAGAGTCCAGAACAGGAGGGGGGGGACCCTCCGTCCCATATCTAGCAGCGTCCGTAGACGTGGCAATATGACATCACACAGTCAAGGCAAGGCCTGACCAATGTGGTAATGCGGGTCTTACGCAATACTGCCCATATAACAGTCGGCAGCGCATAGCGCTTGCGATCTCAGAGTTCCAATCAGGGCCCTGATTCGACTATACCGACAGCAGCCCTGCTTGCAGGGCGAGAACCTCCAGGTTATAGAACCTGATAAATGTAGATGGTGAGGCCCATCCTGCCGCCATACATATATCCTGTAAGGAGATCCCACTAGACCATGCCCACGACGAGGCGACGCCTCTTGTGGAGTGTGCTCTGACGCCCAGTGGGCACTGAAGGCCCCTGGAAGCGTAAGCTAATGCTATGGCGTCAACTATCCATCTGGATAGGCTCTGTCTCGAAACAGCCATTCCCTTGGAACGTCCACTGAACGAGACAAACAGCTGCTCAGTCTGTCTAAAGACAGCGGAGTGAGACACATAAGCTCTTAAAGCCCTAACGGGGGAAAGAAGACTCGAGTCTCCATCCTCTCCTGACACCGACAGGGCAGACAGGGAAATAACCTGAGCCCGAAACGGCATGTTAAGGGATTTCGGCACATAACCGTGCCTAGGTTTGAGTATGACCCTTGAGTCATTAGGCCCAAACTCCAAGCACGTCGGGCTCACTGAGAGCGCGTGCAGGTCACCCACACGCTTCACTGAAGCGAGAGCCAACAAGAACACTGTCTTGAATGACAGATGTTTGAGCCTAATCGTTCGGATAGGCTCGAAAGGGGAACCTTTCATGGCCTCCAAAAACCGTCGAGAGGTCCCATACAGGGACTGACGGAGGTCTGGGAGGATTCAGCCTCCTAGCTCCTCTAAGGAAGCGGATGACCAAATCATTCCTTCCTATTGACTGACCGAGCGTGGTCTCAGAAAACGCTGCGATAGCCGCCACGTAAACTTTGAGCGTGGAGGGGGCTCTGCCCTTATCCAACAGCTCCTGTAGGAAGGAGAGAACCTCCGTCACCTCACAACTAAGGGGTGAACATCCCCGAGCTGTGCACCAGCTGGAGAATACTGGCCACTTTGAGGCATATAGCCGTCGAGTCGACGGAGCTCTAGCCTGAGTGATAGTATTTAGCACTCCCACTGAGAGATCAGCGGGTAACCATTGAGCGCCCACACATGGAGGGACCACAACCCCGGTTGAGGGTGCCAAATCGAGCCCCTGGCCTGCGAGAGGAGGTCCCTCCTCAACGGCACTGGCCACGGGGCAGTGTCTGCTAACTGCATCAAATCTGGAAACCATGGTTGGTTCTTCCAAAGTGGTGCTACAAGCAGTACTGAGCATCTTGTTTCCCTCACCCGTTCCATCACCTGCGGAAGGAGGGAGATGGGGGGAAAGCATAGAGCGGGCAGCGCGGCCACCTTTGTGACAGCGCGCTTTCGCTTCTTAGAAAAGAACGCGGGGCAGTGAGCGTTTTCGTGGGACGCGAAGAGGTCCACTTTCACCCTGCTAAATCTCTCCCACAGCAGCTGGACTGTCTGTGGGTGTAGAGACCATTCGCCCGTGGGAATGTTGTTTCTGGACAGTCTGTCTGGACCAAGATTCTGTAGCTCAGGCACATGAACTGCTCTCAGCGAGCGCAAGTTGCGCTGTGCCCAAACCAGGAGGCGTTCTGCCAACCTGTACAGGTTTCGGGACCTGAGACCGCCCTGGCGATATATGTAGGACACCACAGACATGTTGTCCGAACGGACTAAGACGTGCTGGCCCTTGGTACCAGTTGTTCGCTGTCCAGGGTTTCAAGGCTCTAACACAGCTCTGATTGACCTTGAGACGCAACTGACCGGATATCCACGCTCTGCGCGGTACTCGCGCTTTCAGCTAGAACTGCAAGGGGCGCATGCGGAGCAGGCACAACTGAAGAACTGGTGATGCTGAGGCCATGAGACCTAGCATCTTCTGAAATTCTCTGAGCGAGAAGGTCGCGCCGCAGCGGAGAGAGCTCGCTGCGCGCTGAATGCCCAACGCGCGCTGTGGCGACAGCCGCGCCGTCATGGAGCGTGAGTCCAGAGCTATACCCAAAAACAGTATCGTCTGACTGGGGTTCAGCGAACTCTTCGTCCAGTTGACACTGAGACCAAGTTTCTCGAGGTGATCGAGTAAAATGGCCCTGTGTTCCACGAGCTCTGATCGTGGCTGAGCCAGAATCAGCCAGTCGTCCAAATAGGTCAGCACTCGCATGCCTCTGAGTCTGAGAGGAGCGAGCGCTGCGTCCATGCACTTCGCAAACGTACGAGGAGCCATGGACAAGCCGAACGGCAGGACTGGTATGTCTTGCCTTCGAAGGCGAATCTCAAGTATCGCCTGTGACGTGACGCTATCTGTATTTGAAAATACGCGTTTCGCCAATGCTTTGTTCAGCTGTCTTAGATCCATTATGGGTCTGAGACCCCCGTCTTTCTTGGGCACTAGAAAGTATTTGCTGTACAGCCCCCCTTCGCTTTGAGCTTGAGATACAGGCTCCACAGCCCCTCTGCTCAACAGTTTTGATATTTCGGCTCGAAGTAGGTGTGCTACTTCTGTTTTGACCGTAGTTTCGACGCGCGCTAAAAAGCGCGGAGGGCGTCGAAAAAACTGTAGCGAGTAGCCTCCCTTTATAATGTCTACCCAATCCGAAACCCCTGGAAGCGCTGACCATGCATCTGCATGAATGGCTAGGGGTTGGATGCGGAGCGCTCTGTTAGCTGGGCAACGGCAGCGCTTCGATGTGCTGTAACATGGGCGTTAAGCCTGTGACATTTGAGGCGGGTAGCGCGCTGATCACAGCGGGCAGATCGCTCGTCCTCGACCCCTCCACGGTGCTTAACCGAGTGAGGGAGGGCTGAGCGGGTCCCGTGGGACTCGTGCTGTCTGCGAGTAATTGTGGGCTGTAAGCGTGCACATTTACTGCTTTTGACTCGCTGTCTGCCTTGGCAGAACGAACATGCACGGGTTTCGTTTTTACAGAAACCACATGACGTGTGTGACAGTGTTTATGGGCACTGAGGAGTGGGCACGTTTACTATGTAGTTGCATCAGCCTGCGCTCGATAGGCTTGTGCAGTTGCCGCAGAGCAGCCAATGAGCGAGCGAGCCGTCAGATCAAGTATTTAAGTATTACAGATACTTGAGATTCGCCTATGGCTGTGTGCTGCTGCAAATGCGCTTTACAATAATTCAAAATTAAGGATAATTTTTTGCTTCAGTATTTCGTGAAAAGAGACTTTTCCCGTAGCGTCTTAGCTAAGATGCAGTACGAGAGAACTCTCGTAAGAGAACGCCCTAGCATAAAGTCAAAACCTCGATTAATTGAACAATTTACCTCGATTACGATTAATGAACGATTATTTTGTTTCTGTTTTGTTTGTTTGCCCTCACAGTTCACTTACAAGGTTTGTACTATAAACAGGGCCGTAGTTGGGGTTTGCGGGGCCCCAGTTCAGGTTGTACCAGTGGGCCCTGTTTGAAAGTGTTTAATTTGTATGTTCGGTCTGTTTATTTGTTCATCATCATGCCCGCCACGTCCCAGAATGCAACGCAGCGCCATATTAGGCGCAGTCACTTTAAGAGACAATGAATGCATCCAATATAATACACATATGATTTTTTTCTTAACTGTTTACTTTAACTTAAGACATAACTGACAGTTTTTTCGAACATACTATCCAAGATGGGTATTTTCACATATTTTTTATGTATTTGTCGGTACAAGAGCAAAAACAGACAAATTCGTTGTTCAAGTGTTTTGAGACGCCTCTCTCTGCGTAAGCCCTGAACACCAGAACACCGCGGTGCTGAAGTGGGCTCTTACACATCCTTTTCTGTTTGTTTAAACTGCGGTTTGTTTTTGTTCGTTGAGGTGCACGAGGAACTTAAAGGAGAACTTCACCAAGGAGAGCTCGGTTCAGTGTTGCTGTCTGTGAGACACGGCTCTCTCTCTAAAGTGGACCTGCCTTTTTATTAGACCTTCTCAATGAAACAAACAGTCCCACAGCAACACAAACAAAAGGAATGTGTGCTCTTCATACTAATTTCCTGCTTCCTGGAAATATAAACAAATAATTTTACATGATTTATGAATTTATAATAGATTAAATGATATTTAGGACAATAAATCATCAAGTCTTTGCTCTGAAATACCAGCAAAAAAACATATTTAACAGGAAAGGATTATTCAAAGCAGGTGCCACAAACTGTGCCAGGGACAGTCAGTATCACCCAGTCATGGATTTTTGCAGCATACCAAACGGCCTGAAAGAGATGGGACAGGCAGAGCTATCAAGCAGGTGTGTGGTCATAAAGAGTCATTCACCCTCACACGGAAAACTCTCACTTTCCTTTCTTTTCATCCTATGACCATTTCATTCTAAGGTGGTCAAACAAAACGGCAAAAAAAAAAAAAAAAACTATTCAGCATTATCATGCTGGATCATGATGTACTTATAACAATGAGGTCATTGTTTGGTATGACTATTGCCACAGCTACGATTTGATTACATTTCGGTACACTATCCACAGCTGTTCGGAAACATTACAGCTACAAACCCTGAACAGTTTAAAATGATTGCAAACCAATACTTTTAACTGGCTTTGTTCATATAGGCAGAACATTTCAATAAATAATAAATAAAATAAAAATCAGATCAACAAAAGCTGGAAAAACCCATCAACCAAACTACATTAATCTACCTTATGATATCCAATTAAATTAGATTTCAAACTTTTTTTTTAATATCATTTAAACTGTTTGAACATTTATTTTTACTATGTAACATTCACTATGTACTGAATAGTGAATGAGTGAACGATACAAAATATACACAAGTGCATAAAATGTCTCTGTAGCTGTTCTCTCAAGCGTCTTGTGAGTTCAGCACTGAGGCGAGATGTCATGACAGACATGAGCAGTTTTCTTTAACTCCTTTGCATGCTGACAGCTACTCTCCTGACATTGCGCTAATGCTTACATCATTACTATAGCAACCAATGCAGACACACCGGATATTAACTACACTGTCTGAACGAAAGGATCAGATCACATGATAAATGAAAGTGCGGACCATCAAACCTAAAGATCTGATTTGAAAACCAAATTGGATTTGTGAATAGTGTGAACAAAGCCTTAGAGTATGTGTACAAAACAAAATGAGATTCAGTAAGAGAAAAGCTTTTATAATGAAGACACTTCATTAACATATGAAATGAGTTCCAAGCAGGAGGGACTGCGGAACTTACATTCCTCAGCTATTGTTCCAAAGAACTGAGTTTTTTTTTTTTTTTTAATAAAAAATTATAGGGGACTGATAGTCAAAGCCAAGACAGAGATGGAAAAAGAGGCGAGAGAAAAATAGAAGCTTCAGAGACTACCCATCAAAATAAAGCTCAAACTCTAAAACTTCCACAAATTGTCCATATTCTAAAATTGAGATATGAAAAGCTTATCAAAAAGTCACTTTATGAAGAGTTTCTAGATACAGTTCCTCTTATTAGGCACCCCAAAAGGCAACTGACCACCCAGGCAAAATAAAATAATTCATTTGTTTAAAAAAAAAAAAAAAAAAATAAGTATTTTCTTTTTTTATGATTAAGGAGTACAAACCTTTCAACACTGAAAATAAATAAAAAGTTTTACCAATGAAAAACTGATCAGAAAACTGAAGTGACCGTGGTATGAATTAAGCTGAATAAACATGCAAGACTCTGAACTCTTTATCGCTGTGTTTATTTTAGCCAAATATTGTGTCTTTTTAGGGGTCTGAAATTACTGACTAATTCTAATAACTAATTCTAACTGACTAATTCTCTAAACCTATTTCCAATAAAGCTGTATTGTGTACTCGATCACCAAAAACTTTATGCTGCCCTTCGGATTGTGAATACAATAACAATCCCTAAGATTTGAAATCTCACTTTAGATGAATATCTTGTTAAATCCACTTTGCAGGGAGCTACCAGTCTAATGGAAACACACCCCAAGGCTCATCCTCTCTCTTCTCTGTACAAGAGCTCTTTTTGCAAACTCAAGCTCAGCTCTGTCAGCTCTCATTCATCTGACTGAAGCAACATCACAATGTGAAGAACTGCAAAACGCTGAAGAGCAATAAAAACACATGCATACAGTATGCTCCCCACTGGCCTGCTTTGCAACACTGTTTTGTTGTTTTATGAATCTATATAACGGCACCAAAGTCTCCTGCTGATGAAAGAGGCAAAGAAATGACTCTGACAGCATCCATCCTTGAATCACATTAAAACAAAGTTTTTCAAAAACATGTACAACTTATTTAAATTATAAAATGGAACAAAGCGTAGCTCTTTGCATAGAGCTAAAATTCTCCAGACAAGCAAAGCTACTCAATTTGCCATGAATGACAGGGCTGCCTAATTTAAGGGGGTCATATGATGAGATTTTGAATGTTACAAGCTCTTGGTGCATAAAGAAGATCTGTAAAGTTGCAAAGACTAAAGTCTCAAATCAAAAGAGATATTCGTTATCAAAGTTAGGCTCTGCCACGTCCCCCTAAAACAGCTCATTCAAACATGCCCCCACATGTTCATGTCACTATGTGGAAATATTTGCGTAATGCTGCCCAAATATTCATGCAAAGAAAGGCGGCATGGTTTCAGTAACTGCAGTTAGTGTTGAAGAAGCAATGTCAGGGAGCTGCTGTGTGTTTCTAGGCGAAAGCAAAAGCACCTTATTTGGCCTTCTGAAAGTAGATGCATTTAGAAATCTTTAAGATTACTTGCAACAGAACAGCAACGCATTTTATGCACGACCGTGTTGTGAACCTAGGAGGTCATTCTGACTTTGCTACGACAATCTGCCACTTCTGAATCAGTTACTGTATGTATGTTTTGTTATTAGTTTAAGTATTTTCTATTGACTGTTCAAATGCGGAGTTTTGCGCATCGTGTATGTGTTTGTGTGTGTGCGCACATAAGAGAGAGAGAGAGAGAGAGAGAGAGGGTCACACAGTGGAGTCAGCTGTCTTAACTGTCTATGGCTTTTGTACTGCAAACACATACGAGCTTCATTACTGTGTCTGTCACCCGACTCCGTTCCCCTTTCAGCCTTGAATTGTTTTGAAAGATGTAGCTCACGATTATGGAAAGAGGCGTTACATTTCCGACGAGCATCTTTTGTGTTCAGCCAATCACAATGCACTGGGTCAGTTGGCCAATCAGAGCAGACTGCACTTGTTGGAAGGAGGGACCTTGTAAAAAAACAAGGTGTTTGAGAGAGGCGGTTTATAGAGGACCTACAATAATATAGAGTATTTGAAAAATAATATGTTTTTGAACATTAAAGCATGTCAACAGATTATTTTACTCCAAATACACAAAATAATGATCTTTAAAAAAAAGCAACATATGTCAAGTTCTCCTTTAACAAGTTCCCCATCTCAGCTGGGGTAAGAGTTTTAAAGAACAGAGGAACTTTAATAAAGCTAGTAAATAAGATTTACATGCAGACTTTAATTTATATTTAATAAACTTATTTAGCCAACATGCAAAAGATGGTTATGCAGTTATACATCACAGCAGACCTAACTAAAGGGTGAAGGGACATGATGTATGCTCATCTCAACTATTAGTCTGATTTGCCAATTGCTTATTAGGTGAAAGTATATCTTTTGACAGAAACGTATTCCAAAACATAACCTAATAATTAATAATGACAGTTATTTATATTAATTTATAAGATACTGCAAATACACATCACAATACATAACATCTCACCCCAGGTATGTTTTCATAATGTAATTAGGCTTTCATACTGCACTTAACCCCCTTAAAAAGCAACGATATATTTGGAATCAGTTCCAGAGCGATTTTTTAGCTGATGAACGAAAAAAGAAAGAAAACAATTATTGTATTGTTCTCGGTGTGAAAATGCTGTAACGCTGGGGTATGAATCGAATACAATGAGTATGGTTACCATTGAATTGCAGTGTCAAGAGTACATTGGGTTACAGTGAGTTTTAGCAAATCCACCCAATCATAAACTAAACGGCGCTTACCTCCTTAAACATTTTTGCGTTTTGTTCAGTCGCAGAAACTTCCAAATGCTGTTTAGATTCAGCGTCTAGATTTCACATTGATTTTTGCCAAACGCTCGTTCCCAAAACAGGTGGCGTGCACGTTGTGCGTGAATTTCGCTCACCTTTTTCGTCCAATCAGCGTTATTGACTTCATGAATTTGCAAATAGGAACATTCTGCCACTGTTAACAAATGTACAGGACTGTGTGAATTTTTTAAACATGACTAACGTTACCCATAATTAATTATTAATACAGGCTAAAATGTGAACTGCGTAAAAAAAACATGGTTACATTTGTTTAGGGTTTAGAATGACCCTGGGTAAAAATATCACTTGCGAAAGTAGTGTAAATAAAAAAAAGAAAAAAAAACAAATAAAAGAAAAGAAAAAAAATACATACATATTTGATGACCTCCAGCAGCAACACATATTTGAAATCGCCTACAGTAATGTAGACGTGCTGTGATTCAGTCAGTGGATGTGCCAACACGTACATTTTCAAACAGGATGAACCCCAAAGAAAACACTTGCCCAGTCGCAATAAACATTAAAATAAAAAGCAGTTATAAAAGATCGTGACTAGGCTACTCTACTTAATGCAAAAATATAACAAGACCAACTCTGCCATTAGAATAGTATCTTTGCTATAACTGAAATCACACCATATGCATTAACACCAAGATGACACTTTCAGATGCCAAAGCCTCCGGTTGTATTTTAATTGGTCAATTCAGTTCTCATGAGTAACCAAATCAGAAACACTTCATTCAGATTTGTGCGCATTATTCCAAAGAATCCCCCTAATTTACTGTTCTGGGTGTGAGAACACTGATAAACGCTTCCTTATGCATTATAATCACAATCAAAACGATCACAGTCAAATTAATTAAAGGACTGCATGTCACCAGCAGCAGCTCATTGTGCGCGCGCGTTACTATCAGGCATGACGCGCTGCCTCAAAACAACACAGATATCAACTGTAGACAAGTGATACATTATCAAATGCTTGAAAGCAAACGCTCATGATGAGATATCTACAAACGCACTAAAGCAAAATGCATCTGTAAATGCGGCCAAGCATCTGCTCTCAACTGAAAGACAGTAATACGCGAATCGCCTCTATCAGTTGAGATACGCGTTAAAGCGAGTGCAGTACTATGGATTTAGCATTTTGGTGTTGTATTTCTAAATGTCGAGTTTAAATGATCGTAAATAAAGTATATAGAGGCGAAGAAGACTGAGTAATCTTACCTGTCTCCACTGTGTGAGTGAGTTGAAGGGACAGCAGCTGCAGAGCACTCGTTCAACTTGTCAACAGTAGCCTATCAGCGGATGATTCCACGATTAGCTTCATGCATCTCTGAGAAGAAAAAAAAACTCACTGCTTACTTTTTCAAATCAGTCGTGTGATTATTCAAAGGAAATACGTCAGCTTATATGTAAATAAGGGACTTGTAAAATGCTACGATGCTTTCAATGTAGACAACAAAAACCCTCTTAGTGTTATTGGATTCTTCCGAGGCTGGCTTTGCACACTACAAACGTTACAAGTGCGCTGATTAGCCATGTATCTCTCTGGTAAAACACTCTACAGATATATATTGCAACGTTTTCAAATAGACAAATCCATTTATATTGAACAGGCAAATCTGCAAAATAAATATCTAAATTAATATAAATTAAAGTGAAAAATAATAAATGTGTGTGATGTGTTCACTAATTATTACTTATTTCTTTGATTTATTTGCTCGATTAGCTTTTGAGGAAAAGAAGAAGAAGCAAAAAAAACACAAAGATGGAAAATCAAAAAAGCTAACTGGTATCAATTTCAAGCTCTATGTTATGAGAGATTTACACATTTTGTGGAGGACAGCCCAGGCGCCTTGGAAAATTTTACAGATACGCTAATGTCTATTGCAAATTATACAGTCCCAAAAACACCATTAAACAAAAAATCTAAACAACTCCCATGGTTTGATGATAAATGTGAAGAAGTTATTAAAGAAAGGGGGAAAAAAACTGAATCCATCAATTGAATATCTTATTAAACTCAGGATTGCAAGAGCAAAAGCAAGAAGAACTATCAATGAAGTTAAGAAGGAAAGCTGGAGAAGTTTTGTTGCTATCATGTCACCTAGTACTCCATCAACCAAAATCTGGAATTTGATATGGAAAATGAAGGGTGAAACCATTGGTTCGCAAATACAGCACATCAAGCAACATGATTTACTCCTGACTTCAAAACAAGATATTGCAAATATTCTAGCAAGAACTTTTGAAAAGAATTCATCTTTTGAGAATTGTTCTCCTGCTTTTAGAACATTCCAAATTCAACAAGAGAAAGGTATTTTTTTTATTATTTCAAATAATTTATTCTGATTGTATTTAGCCATACAATCGGAATTTTTCCATGGAAGAACTACAACAAGCCATTAGGAAATCCAATGATAAAGCGGTTGGACCAGATAAAGTTTAGATCAATTTATAAAGAACTTACCTCACCTCTTTCTGAAGAAGCTTCTGAGAACTTTTAACTCTATTTGGATATCAGGAAATATCCCATTTTCTTGTCTTGAAGCTGAAATTATTCCTATCCCAAAATTTTTTTTGACTTGGAAAAAGCCTATGATACCACTTGGAAGGATCTGTATCGACTACATTTTAGAGGTCGCCTGCAAATTTTTTTGGAAAATTTCTTTCAAATAGAATTTTTAGAGTCAAGGTAAACAATACTGTGTCCGACTTGCCTAAACAAGAACTTGGAGTACCTTAAGGAAGTATTTTATCAGTAACTCTTTTTAGTATTAAAATTGACAGTATTGCTCAGGTTATTGGTTCTGATTTTCTTTGTAGTTTATATGTAGATGACATCTGCATTTGTTATAGAAGCAAGCATATAAACTATTGAGCGAAAAATCCAACTAAAAATAAATACAATTCTCTCATGGTCAATACGGAACGGCTTTAAATTTTCACAAACAAAAACTGGCTGTATGCATTTTTCTCAACTTCGTTCATTGCATAATGAACCAGAATTATTTTGGGATGGAACTCCCATTAAAGTCGCCAAAGGAGACTAAATTCCTTGGCATAATCTTTGACAATAAGCTGTCCTTTATTCCACATATTAAAATGCTTAAAAAGAAGTGTGCTAAAGACATGAACATCTTAAAGGTTTTGTTCAAAACTAAATGGGGGAGCAGATCACTTATGAAATTATATAGAACTCTGATCCGATTGAAGTTGGACTATGGAAGCATTGTTTATGGATCTGCCAGGAAATCATATATACAATCCTTGGATACTATACATCATCAAGGCATACGGCTAGCTTTGGGAGCTTGTAGAACAATTGAAAGTTTATATGTAGAAGCCAATGAACCTTCCTTGGAAAACAGATGATTAAAGTTGGCCTTACAATATGCAATCAAATTAAAAACTAATAAAGGAAATCCTTCATATCCAGCAGTTTTTTCAGCCCAGTATTCAATAATGTATGAAAGAAAACCAAATCATATTCGTCCATTTGGTTTACGTATAAAACCTCATCTGGAAAATCTCAAAGTAGATTTAAACATCTTGGAACAAACTCACTTTTGCAAAATTCCTTCTTGGGATACCAAAAAAACTTTATTTTGTTGGATTTATCAAAGAATCAAAAATCGGAAAACACATCCAAATGATTATCAACTACAGTTGTTAGAAATAAGAGCTATTTATCCCCAGCATACTCTAATACTGTATACAAAGATGGATCCAAATCTGCAAACCAGGTAGCGGCAGCTTTTGCAACGAATTAAGTACATCAAGGTATACGTATTCCTGATCAATGTTCAATCTTCACAGCAGAAGCAAATGCTTTATTGTTGGCATTAAAATTTATTGAAACGTCTTCACAGAAGAAATTCTTAATAATGACAGACTCAAAATCATGGAGTCACTGGAAAATATGAAAATTGATCATCCAACCGTAGTCAAGATCTTCATTAAATTATCAATGCTCAAATCAAAGGCTTTTAACATCTACTTTTGCTGGGTACTTGGACACTCAGGAATTACTGGCAATGAGAAAGCGGACAATGCAGCAAAAGAAGCACTATCCACAGAATTAGTAAAGTGTTGTACACCTTTTACAGACTTAAAACAAATGATAAATGAATACATCAGAAATAAGCAATCAGAATTGGATCAATGTCTAAATAATAAGTTGCATGAAATAAATCCTAATGTGAGGAAAAACATAATCTCTGTTTTGAGAATCGTTGGAATCAAGTCATCTATACATGATGCAGAATAGGACATTCAAAAATTACACATAAATTTTTACTGGTAAAAAAGAAGCTGGTATGGCATTTAAAAGAAAAGAAAGAAAGAAAGATTTATTTTATTTTTTCTACTTCCAATATGATAATGAGGAGGTGGTCATCTTACTCCTATAGGTTTGTTGTTCTATATGTTTTGACCACTCCTGGGGCCTGTACCATGAAGCTAGATTAGCTGGCTAGCCAGGTACGTTTCAGGTTAGTTTGCACCAATCCTGAGTTTTAGGTACCATGTAAGTGGCTTGGCTTTTAGCTGCATTAATTCCCATAGTTACTTACACTCCACGGCTAACCTGCTCCGGGGCAGGTTATGTTCTGGGTTAGAGATCTCAAACTGAAGTTGGACCAATCAGATGTGAGAGAAGTGACACATGTCTGACACAAAGTCACTCCAGTTTATCTTGCTCCAAATTAAATCTCACTAATGCTAAAATAAAATAAAATAAAAATAAAAATAGAAGAAGTCTGGCTTTAATGATAATTACGGAGTCATTTTTATGATTTATATAATCATTGTGATTCATATTATTATTATTATTTATCTTTTACACACAATCAATTTTAGTTTAACTGTTATTATAAATCATTTTTTTTAAATAAATATGAATGTATACAGATCATGTAATATAAATAAGCTGTAGTATCAAAAGATTGCACTATTTAAAAAATAAAAAATCTGACCTTACATGTTCGAGTCTCTATCACTATGGCCCGGTTTCACAGACAGGGCTTAGACTAAGCCAGGATTAGACCATAGATCAATTAGGACATTTAAGTAATTTTTATAAACATGCTTAGAAAAAAACATTACCGATGTGCATCTTAAAACTAAAAAGGCACTGATATATTTTTAAGATCAGTCAGTGAAAGTTTATTTCAGTGGAAACAGCTCAGACTTACATTTTAGTCTAGGACTAGTCTTAAGCCCTGTCTGTGAAACCAGGGGTATATATTTTCAAAAGTAAACTAAGTTAACAAGTTTCACTTGTCACTGCACTGATAGAGCAAGATTATTTATTTTATTTGTCCTCCTTAATTTTTCATATGACATTTAAATTTGTCATATTCTTCAATCTCTTAACCTTTAGCAAAACCTTTAACCTTTAGTTTTGAATCTCGCTGGGTCTCTCGCGAGAAGTAAATCAAACATGCTTTGTGTTGCAAGGCTTGTGATTGGCTGTTTGCCAGTGATGTCACACATTCATGTGCACATGCTCCACAAACTCTGGATCAAAGCCTGAGTTTACAAAGAAAGTTGATGAACAGCATCATGGTACCAACAAAGCCTGATTGGAGAGGTTTGGTTTTGTCAACTCAAAACTAATCCTGTAACTCAGAATTTGTTCAGCTACCGTCATGGTACAGGCCCCTGGGAAGCAGTTCTAATGTCATTGGCAATATAATAAAGAGTAGGCTAGTATTATTTGAGTATTATTAGTATGGTTTGTAATACAATTAAAGACACCTTGTTTATTGGGTCATTGGTTAATCTCTGTCAACAAATACATCTTCTATCATAATCAGATTCATAACATTATGATTAATGCTAAACAGTGTGTTTCAATTCAAATCGATAAAAAAAGGTAAACTAAATTAATTCTTGTTCCAATATAACAGCTGATTATATTATTTATAATATCTGTCTATATCTGTCTTTTATCAATGGAATATAATCTTTATTGAATCTATATAATTTAATAATAAGGAATATATTTTTGCACATTTATTAATAAGCAGAACAGTCCAGAAAATTCCTATTCTTGACAACAGTTTTAGCCAATCGGCGCCGGACTTCTCTGCAGACGTCACTGCGAGGTTGGTTTAGCCCTTTCGTACAGTGTATTAGCATGTGTTTTAGGTTGCCTCTCACAGTAGCGGCACAATGAATTGTGATCATTGACAACACATGGATCTGTAAGTAATATATCACATAACCGGTTATAAACTAAAAAGAAAACAAGCTCGAAATTGTATTCGTTTTTGTGCGCTGTCTTCCAGCCACACGACCACTTGCTAGCTTGTTAGGCTCCTGCTAGCCTGCTGTCAGACAGTTTCTCTCAGTGGACATAAGCCTGACTTTAAACCTACTGGATCATTCTCTATGAATAAAGCACACTGGGGTACAAAGGCCTAAGTTTAAAGTTAATCTGTGTCTAATGGAATACATTTATACACATAATATTATTTTAAGACGCTTGTAATATTAGATTATCTTTCTATTTGATTACCGTTTTATTTTATCTTCAAATTGAGATTTTGTTAGATACAAGTAAGAACTGTTGCTGGAATAGTTTGATTGATCCCCTTTCAAGGTTGTCCTCTGGCTTACAAGCACAGCTTTTGTCTCCTCTTATCCGAAATTCATTCTCTCCTTCATCTCTTCGTCTAGAACATAGCACGTCCCAGCTCTGACCTCTGACCTCACTGTGATTGAAAACTCCTGCCATCAGTAACCTCCTCATGTGCATCATCTTCTTGAAGTTTGACCCTCGGCCTGCATCCAAAAATGCCTACAGGTATTGCACCTGCTTCCAGAAGCTTTATTGTCAATCTGTTCAATGCAAATAGGGATATGCAAAGTTCTTGCACATGTGTGGGAACAAGTGTGTCATGTGTGATGTTTGATACTGATGTCAGATTTTTTTTTAATAAATGCTGAAAAAGTATAAAGTGTTGACGTACACCTAAACCAAAGCAAAATATTTTTTTCCCCATATTTTCAGTCTGATGTGGCCTAATTTGCCTTGTTTTGACACTGTCCACTGGATGCTGAATTATGGAAAAGCAAACGGTTTCTGTGTTATATATATATATATATATAAATATAATTTTTTTTTAATATATATATATATAAATATTGCTCACAGTGAGCCATGATTCCTGTGTCCAGGAGAGAAAGGAGTATTATTTAGCTGGTCATGTGATCTCAACATGTTGGTCCCCTTGAAGCGTCCTGTTCCATGTGCAATAAAACAGCTTTTATTTGGCTGCTGATACGACAGGGGGTTTTATCACATAATTTTTAACATTACTCATAAATAATGAAAGTACTATAATCGGGTAAATGTGTAAGCACTATTACAGAATACACAGATGTTTGAGTGCATTTCTGCTTGTATTGCATCCTGTAACCTAGCAACATTGCAATTTGCTTCGATCCGTTCCCAACAAGGAATATGCATAGCCAAGGAGGTGCTTTAGCAGATCAAAGGGGTATTTAAAAATGTTTGAATTTTGTTTATTGATATACCTATAGAACAGAAATTGTGACTTATAATAGGGTTATCTAAAGTTTATTAATCATATAAAATATTAATCAGAACTAATCTCAGTATATTCTTAATTACTTTTTAGAAAATTCAGTGTTATATTAATTAAAATTTGTCTCATTAGGGTCAACTAATTGCCTAGTTGTTCAACAATGATAGGACTAAGTGATTAGTAAGGTTGTCTAGTTCTACAGATTTTAGCTATATAGATTTTATAGATTCATAGATTCACCATTCAAAAGTTTGGGGACTGTACAATTTTTTAAATGTCTTTAAGTGAAGTCTTAATGCTGCATTTATGTGATAAGAAAATACAGTAAAAAATACAAATTTTGTGAAACGTTATTGCAGTTTAAACTCACATAACATTTCTTATTATTATCAATGTTGAAAACAGTTGTGCTGCTCAGTATATTTCTGGAAGCTATGGTTCTTTGTTGAATAGAGAGTTCGAAAGAACAGCATTTATTTGAAACAGAATTTTTGAATATCTTTACAATGTTACTTTTTACCAACTGAATGCATCCTTGCTGTATGAAAGTTAATTTCCTAAAAGAAAAAAAAAAACTTACTGACTGAATGGTACTGTATATTATATTTTTAATACTTTTGGCAACAGTACTATTTTGCTGTTTATTAAACCCTCTTTTGATAGTTGCATTTTTAAATTTATTCTCTGGTACATATATGTGCATTAAGCTGTACATCTTTTTACTGTACGTCTTTTGCCAACATATTACATCTCACAAATGTCCTGCCTGCATTTGTAAGATGGGATGTCATTGTCAAGGTATAAATATTTCATCCTTATTGACCAAAGTGCTTCTTGAGACTCTGTCTGTTCTGTTTTCCTTCACCTGTTTTTGAACCCAAGAATGCATCTTGTGTGAAGACCCTGAAGAATCATGTCTAGTTGAGGTCAGGTGAACCAAAATCAACCCTCTACGGACACCTTGGCAATTGAATAGCCCTTGGCTAATAAATATTTTAGTTTACTTGCCAGTCAGTCAAGCGTTATAATAATCAAGTATTATTTAATAATATGACTTTAGTAATTAGAAGTAAACTTGATACAATTTTTAAATGTATATTAGTCATTTAGCCTAACTGAACATGATAACTGGACTGGTGGTGGTGCTTTTGTCATTCAGTGTTTCTGTAAAAAACAAACAAAAAGGGGAACAAACAGACAAAAATATTGCTAAGATAATAATTATACTAATTCTATTAATAAGAACTATAAATCACACTAATTATTACTAAGGATTAATGAGCTACTGGATTCATGAATATTAATTAGGTTTTGTGCATTCGATCGAACTGATTTGCTGCAATCAAAACCGGGATGATAATAGGTGAACGCCAGACAATGAGATTGCCGTTTGCACATTAACTCCACCCACATTCCCGGAAAACCTGGCTGTTCTTAAAAGCTGAAAACTTCCATAGGAACGCCGTTATTTTGACAGGAAAATACAACAAAGAATATTGTTTAAATGTAGCGGTTAATTCTCTCTCTCTCTCTGTGTGTGTGTGAGAGAGAAAGCGACGTTGATTTGTGCGCCTTCACACTAGAGTTTATGGTATATCAAATATAGGATATGCATATCCATTGAGATGAACTGAGAAATGGCACAGATCGCTTGATGGAGAGTGAAACTCTGAAGCGCTCAGTCAGAGAGTGTTCGCGAGTGAAAATATATGTGCTAAACGTATACTTAGCCTCCAACTAACACACTGGCGAGTAAAATCAGAGAATTTATTAGAAATAATTGAAGTCACATAAATCACTGTTTACACAACTCACTTATATTATACTGCTCATTTAAATCACATTCCTCACTTACATTACACTGCTTGCTTAAATTACTCACTTATATTATACTGCTCCCTACTATCCATATGCATCTTTGCTCTTTCGTGTTTTTTCACCTCCCCCGAGAGATGATGCATTTCGGTGACATCTGTAGTTATCCATGCGTTGTCCGTCACGTTCTCACGATGGAACAAAATGCAGCGTTAAATGAGCAGAATAAAGCGTCGGCTACTTAACAGCCCATTAGCCCTTTTCTCCACTCATACCACGTCCTCGAAAATCCTCGTTTACTCAACTTCCGGCCCTTTGTAGAAACTTGTTTGATTTTTAAATTTCATCTTGGTTGTCCTAATTCTTTAATTGCCAATTTATCCTTATTGCTACGACGAATTAATGGTAATTCTTTCAATGACATGATAGAATTAATCTGCGTTGAGGTAACGTTCGCTGTGATGTCAGTCAAGTTCAGCTCACAAAGGCATAGCTGTCCCTGTCTCTCCGTTTTTTTTTCACATTTGATAAAGATATTAAAGTAGTTTTTAATTTTTAAATTTTTTGTAAAATTCAAAATAGTTTTTTTTAAAATTATTGGATGTCACTGTTCCCACCAGTCGTTGCACAAGTTAAGGTTACGCACGATGACGAAAGCATGTTAGGGCTAGCCCTCCCGGAACTCACTGAGATTGCATTGCAGTGCCTGCAGTTCGGAAAAAAATCTTTGAATGGAAGTCTATGAGAGCAGAGCACTCGGGGCAATTCTCAGTCTGACAGAATTTGCCCAAAAAGAGGCAGTTCTCTTATGAGAGCTCTCTCGTACTGCGTCTTAGCTAAGACGCTACGTGAAAAGTCTCTTTTCACGAAATACTGAAGCAAAAAATTATCCTTAATTTTGTATTTTTGTAAAGCGCATTTGCAGCAGTACACAGCCATAGGCGAGACGGCTCGTTCGCTCATTGGCTTGTTCTGCGGCAACTGCACAGCCTATCGAGCGCAGGCTGATGCAACGGGTGTGGCCCAACCTATAAAAGGAGCTCGAAAAGGCTGACTCACCTGATTTTTCATCTCTTCAGTGAAGCTCACGCACCGCTGGATCACGAGGAAGCAAGCGCCGTCTGGAAGAGCATATCAGCAGGACGAGCCATTCTGAAGCTGCTGGCATAGCCGCCTTCCACTGTCGTTCCTTCTGCGCTATCCGGCGCCCATATCCTTTACATCCTTGATCTGTTATATCCTGTATGTGTGTTCGCCCTGCGACGCACATTCACAAAAGAGCTGCGTCTTTTTAAAGATGCCCTCGTGCAGCTCGTGCAGAGCCCCGCTCAGCATAGGAGATCGTCACGTCATCTGCGTCTCCTGTCTGGGTGAGGACCATGCAGCGCTTGCGCTCGCGCTCGCTGGCGGCGGATGCCCTCATTGCGAGTTAATGCCTATGGTGACTCTGAGGACTCGCCTGGCATCCTTCTCGAAGCCTGCATCATCCGCAGCGCCGTAAGAAGCACCGCTCACAGCGCCTACCAGAACCGCCTCCAGCTCGGCCGAGCTCGCCGGTTCCCTCCGCTTCGCCGGCCTCCCCCTGCATCGCTTCCCGATGCTCAGCGTCCGCTGCTTGCCGACGGGTCATCTGAGGAAGTGGATCTCAGGCCCGCGTCGGAGGAAGAAGACACGTGCTCTCTGCTTGCTTCGGGCAGTGAGGGTTGGGCGAGCTCCGTGGATCTCGCGCCCGCTGCTCAGAGGCCCAGCAGACGGGGGGATATCGATAAGGAGCTGATGCGTGTACTCTCGCTGGACGCGGCGAGCCTCGGCCTCGAGTGGTCTGCAACAGCGCCCCCTGGTAGCTATCTTCCGGATGAGCGCTCTTCCTCAAGCTCAAAGCACGCCCCTTTTCTTCCTGAGCTTCACGAAGAAGTGGCGAAAGCTTGGGACGCTCCATTCTCGGCGAGAATCCGCTCATCTGTTTCGCCAGCATTCTCCATACTGGACAGTGCTAAGAACAGAGGCTACTTGTCACTTCCGCCGGTGGAACAGGCTATAGCAGCGCACCTTTGCCCGCCCTCTGCTGGACGGCGGACTAAGGCGGCGTTGCCATCCAAAGCCTGCCGCATGACGTCATCGCTGCTCGCACGGATATTCTCTGCTGCTGGGCAGGCTGCGTCTGCGCTACACACCATGGCTACACTACAGATTTTCCAGGGCGATCTTCTCCGCAAGCTGGATGAGATGGGACCTGAAGCGATCTGTCTCGCGGATCTGAGGAGTGCTTCGGATCTCTCCCTCCGCGCTACTAAGT
This sequence comes from Carassius carassius, assembly GCF_963082965.1. Taxonomy (NCBI): domain Eukaryota; kingdom Metazoa; phylum Chordata; class Actinopteri; order Cypriniformes; family Cyprinidae; genus Carassius; species Carassius carassius. The sequence continues at coordinate 30,932,111 of NC_081758.1, read as the reverse complement.
CCGCTGCACAGGCCATGGGACAGGTTATGGCTTCCGCTACGGTGACTGAGAGGCATTTGTGGCTGAAGCTTTCTGACATCAAGGAGTCTGAGCGCGCTGCGTTCCTTGACGCGCCGCTAACTCCTGCCGGCCTTTTCGGATCTTCCGTCAACGAGTTTGTGGAGAGATTCGCCGAGGACCAGAAAGCTTCGCAGGCGTTCAAGCACTTCTTGCCGAAGCGCTCCAGTTCTGCAGCTAGCCGCTCTAGACCGGCCCCACAGAGCTCTCAGTCACGCCCACCGCCTCCTGCTGCGTCATCGCGACAGCGTCAGCAACGCAGCTCGGGACCCCGTTCTCGCTCTTCAAGCCGTCGCCCCGCGCCGCGGGAGCCGCGGCAGAGGATTGCGGTGAAGCCAGAAGCCCCGAAAGCATCCTAGCACTGCTGGGAAAGCGCCGGTGTTCGAGTTCCACTGCGGCCGAGCTCTCACCCAAGCGCGCCGCTGTTGCAGTTCCAAGAGTTGTGACTGCCTCAGTGTCCTCTGCAATGCGCAAGCCTGCACGAGTGCCCGCTTGCCTGCACACAAAAGCCGTTATCACGGCTACCCAGATGTTTCACAAAAAGAGTGTTTTTTCTGGTGTTCCGGCCACGGCCGATGGTGCTATAAATGTTGTGACGATGCCCACTCCTCAGTGCCCATCTCCACATGTAAGCACAGCCCTGCACACAGGGCCTCCGCCCATAATGTCGACTCAAGTCGGTCACGACACTGCATAGTAAGCGTGCCCACCCCTCAGTGCCCACAATTACTATGTCACACGCGTCATGTGGTTTCTGTAAAAACGAAACCCGTGCACACTCGTCGGCCACGGCCAATGGTGCTATAAATGCAGTGACGATGCCCACTACTCAGTGCCCATCTCCACATGTAAGCACAGCCCTGCACACAGGGCTAGCGCACATAAGATCGACACAGATCAGTCGAGCGCGCTGCATAGTAAACGTGCCCACTTCCCAGTGCCCACATACACTGTCACATACGGCGCGGGGCTTCTGTAAAAACGAGGCCCGTGCACGTACATTCTGCACAGGCAGACAGCGAGTTGAAAGTGGTAAATGTGCACACATGCAGCCCACGGTTACTCGCAGATATATCGAGTCCCACGGGACCCGTTCAGCCTCCCCCCAGTCGGTTAAGCGCCGGGACGGGGTCGAGGAAGAGCGATCTGCCCGCTGTGATCAGCGCGCTCCCCACCTCAGATGCACAGCACACTCGAGCGCCTCCGTTGCCCAGTCAACAGAGCACGTTTCGCATCCAGCCCTTAGCCATTCATGCAGATGCATGGTCAGCGCTTCCAGGGGTTTCGGATTGGGTGCTAGGCATTATAAAGAGAGGCTACTCGCTACAGTTTTCTTGACGCCCACCGCGCTTTTCAGCACTCGTCAAAACAGAAGTAGCACACACACTTCGGGCCGAAATATCAAAACTCTTGAGCAAAGGGGCTGTAGAGCCTGTGTCTCAAGCTCAAAGCGAGGGGGGGCTGTACAGCAGATACTTTCTGGTGCCCAAGAGAGACGGGGGTCTCAGGCCCATACTGGATCGAAGACAGCTGAACAAGGCATTGATGAAACGCAGTTTCAAAATGTTCACGACCAGGAAGCTCCTCGCGCAGATTCGCAGAGGGGACTGGTTCATGTCAATAGATCTGAAGGACGCGTATTTTCAAATACAGATAGCGTCAAACCGCAGGCGATATTTGAGATTCGCCTTCGAGGGCCAGGCATACCAGTTTACAGTCCTGCCATTCGGCTTGTCCGTAGCTCCTCGTACGTTTACGAGGTGCATGGATGCAGCGCTCGCTCCTCTCAGACTCAGAGGTATACGAGTGCTGAATTATTTGGACGACTGGCTGGTTCTGGCCCGATCACGAGCGGAGCTCATGGACCACAGGGCCGTTTTATTCGATCACCTAGAGAAGCTCGGCCTCAGTGTCAATTGGGCGAAGAGTTCGCTGAACCCCAGTCAGACGATCCTGTTTCTGGGTATAGTTCTGAACTCGTGTTCCATGACGGCGCGGCTGTCACCACAGCGCGCGATGGGCATTCAGCGCGCAGCGAGTTCTTTCCGCTGCGGCGCGACCGTGTCGCTCAAACACTGTCAAAAGATGCTAGGTCTCATGGCCTCAGCATCTCCGGTTCTGCGGCTGGGCCTACTCCGCATGCGCCCCCTGCAGTTCTGGCTGAAAGCTCGGGTGCCGCACAGAGCGTGGGCGTCTGGCCGGCTGCATTTCAAGGTCGATCAGAGCTGTGTTGCGGCTCTAGCACCTAGGACAGCGAACGGCTGGTACCGATCAGGTGTAAGTCTGGGGACTTCCCCGAGTGTGAAAATGGTATTGACGGACGCCTCCACTTCGGGATGGGGAGCGCTGCTCGAAGGCAGACCATCCTTTGGCCTATGGTCAGAACGGGAAAAGCTCCATCATATCAACTGCCTGGAAATGCTGGCAGTGGAGAACGCGCTGACGCGCTTTTGTCCCCATATCAAGGATCACCACGTCGTAGTCCGTTCGAACAACATGTCTGTGGTGTCCTACATAAATCGCCAGGGCGGTCTCGGGTCCCGAAACCTGTGCAGGCTGACGGAACGCCTCCTGGTTTGGGCTCAGCGCAACGTGCGCTCGCTGAGAGCAATGCATGAGCCTGGGCTGCAGAATCTGGGTCCAGACAGGCTGTCCAGAGGCAATGTTCCTACGGGCGAATGGTCTCTACACCCGCAAACAGTCCGGCTGTTGTGGGAGAGATTTGGCAGGGCGGAGGTGGACCTTTTCGCATCCCACGAAAACGCTCACTGCCCCGCTCTTTTCTAAGAATGAAAGCGCGCTGTCACCTAGATGGCCGTGCTGCCCGCTTTATGCTTTCCCTCCCGCCTCCCTCCTTCCGCAGGTGATAGAACGGGTGAGAGAAACGAGATGTTCAATACTGCTTGTAGCACCTCTTTGGAAGAACCAACCACTGTTCCCAGATTTGATGCAGTTAGCAGATGTCGCCCCGTGGCCGGTACCGTTGAGGAGGGACCTCCTCTCGCAGGCCAGGGGCTCGATTTGGCACCCTCAACCGGAGTTGTGGTCCCTCCATGTGTGGGCGCTCAACGGTTACCCGCTGATCTCGCAGTGGGAGTGCTAAATACCATCACTCAGGCTAGAGCTCCGTCGACACGACGTCTGTATGCCTCGAAGTGGTCTGTGTTCTCCAGCTGGTGCACAGCTCGAGGTTATTCACCCCTTAGTTGTGAGGTGACGGAGTTCCTCTCCTTCCTACAGGAGCTGTTGGATAAGGGCAGAGCCCCATCCACGCTCAAAGTTTATGTGGCGGCCATCGCGGCGTTTTCTGAAACGGCGTCCGGTCAGTCAATAGGAAGGAATGATTTAGTCATCCGGTTCCTCAGAGGAGCTAGGAGGCTGAATCCTCCCAGACCTCCGTCAGTCCCTATGTGGGACCTCGCGGCGGTTTTTGGAGGCCTTGAAGGGTCCCCCTTTTGAGCCTATCCAATCGGTTAGCCTTCAGCATCTGTCGTTCAAGACAGTATTCTTGTTGGCTTTCGCTTCAGTGAATCGTGTAGGTGATTTGCATGCGCTCTCGGTGAGCCAGTCGTGCTTGGAGTTTGGGCCCAATGACTCAAGGGTCATACTCAAACCTAGGCACGGTTATGTGCCGAAATCCCTCAACACACCGTTTCGGGCTCAGGTTATTGCCCTGTCTGCCCTGCTGGTGTCAGGGGAGGATGGAGACTCGAGTCTTCTTTGCCCTGTCAGGGTTTTAAGAGCTTATGTGTCTCGCTCTGCTGCCTTTCGGCAGACGGAGCAGCTGTTTGTTTCGTTCGGTGGACGTTCCAAGGGAATGGCTGTTTCGAGACAGACTCTATCCAGATGGATAGTTGACGCCATAGCGTTAGCTTACGCTTCCAGGGGCCTTCAGTGCCCGTTGGGCGTCAGAGCACATTCCACGAGAGGCGTCGCCTCGCCGTGGGCGTGGTCTACTGGGATCTCCTTGCAGGATTTATGGCAGCAGGTTGGGCTTTGCTGTCTACATTTATCAGGTTCTATAACCTGGAGGTTCCCACCTTGCAAGCAAGGCTGTTGTCGGTATAGTCGAATCAGGGCCCTGAGGGGAATTCTGAGTTCACGAGCGCTATGCGCTGCCGACTGTTATATGGGCAGTATCACGTAAGACCCGCATTGCCACATTGGTCAGGCCTTGCCTCGGCTGTGTGATGTCATATTGCCGCATCTACGGATGCTGCTAGATATAGGACGGAGGGCTTTTTCCCTTTTCTGTCCTGGACTCTCTGTGAGTCCCTCAGGTGACTGTGCACTGTAAATCCTGGGCGTTGCTTCAGGTTTATTGGTGTGTGATCCCTGCGTGCACGGCGTTTTACATTGGGTTCCCGTAGTGTCTTAGCTAAGACGCAGTACGAGAGAACTCGTAAGAGAACGTACTCGGTTACTAAACGTAACCTCGGTTCTCTCTAGAAGAGCGAACGAGTACTGCGTTCTCTGCCGTGCGTACGATTCACTCTGGTTCGCTTCGGCGATGAAATAAATCAGGTGAGTCAGCCTTTTCGAGCTCCTTTTATAGGTTGGGCCACACCCGTTTCGGCGGGAAGTGGCAAGAAGGACGCTTAGCTAAGACGCAGTACTCGTTCGCTCTTCTAGAGAGAACCGAGGTTACGTTTAGTAACCGAGTACGTACTACACAAAACGCGAGTTGACGCTGATAGGACTATTTAGAGGCAACACAAACAGTCTAGAATAGTGAAAGCTAGCGTAACACTGTGGTTGAATGTAAAAGTTTGGTGGTGCGTTGCCCAATTGCCCTAATGAAGAAACCGCCACTGTTGAAAACCATAGTGATTATACAGGGTTTTCCTTTGTCATCAAGTCGCTCAGGCAACCAATCAATCAACTGTTTGATTTGTAAAAAATATGTAGTTTTACATATCCCTAAGTTCAAGTGTGGTGTTTATGATGGTACGCTCTAATGGGACTATGTGGGTACTCGAGATAAAAAGATCGGTAAAACACTGATATAGGCTTCAACTGTTATTTCATATCATTAGCACTGACCTCTTGAGCATACTTTACTGACAGAAGCTACAATTTGCCATCCAAAAAAAAGCTCATGCAGTATGATTCACCTAATTATGGTCAGTGGCATTAATGCAACTTAGTAGCAGAAACGCCTTTGAGATCAATGAGGATTTCTGCCTCAATACCCAGAAGAAGTGCACAATTATTGCAATTTTCATTACAGTTCAAAATCAACTAGCCTCACATCACATGTGGTTGGTGGAAATAATAACATCTTTTTGGAACCATTTAACTTTCATCATGTTAACCTCTGACCTCATATTCCTAGCCAGCAGCTCTGAAATCTCTTTGAGAGAAAACAGGCCGGAAGTCTGGGTCGGTTTACTTATATGTGGTTGTCATGACTTTGATGTCACTACTTACAGTAGATCCACTTAGCACTAATATTTTTTCTTTGGAACAGATGGAACCTGTCAGAGAGACTGAAAGATCCTGAAATACAACACAGTCTGAAATTTAAGCTCATTTTAAATTTAAGAAAATTTGGATAAAAATAAATGTAGTTTCTGCTAGTGTAGAACTGTTTGAGACAGTATAACCTAGAGCTGATATTCATATCTAAAGCTCCTGCTCTTGACATATCTTAGCATTGCCATGGTGCTCATTTGTCTTTACTTGATGGCGTGGATAATAAAAATATGACAATGTGTTGATCATGTGATTATTGTGATGCTAACTAACATGAGATATAGAACAGACACTGAACTTGAGTAAGATGCCACTTTATGTGTGTGTGTAAAGCAAGATTAAGAAAGTAAAAGTGTGTGAGTGTGCAGTCAAATTCAAGTTTAGATGGGAGTCATAAAAAGATTACTTAAATGCAACAAATGAAAGTATGGTTGACATTAAAACCCATTTTAAAATCAGACATTGCATTACCATGTAAATAGTACATCAATATCATGTTACAAAATATTTTCATTCATGAATTATAAAAATGTAAGTTTGGATCGGCACTACAAAGTCAATGTTCAAAAATGCGAGTGACAGTTAAGGGGTTAAAGCCTATAGCTTCTGAAAAGTCTTTTAAAAAAACCTTTAAAGGCGAGGTGTGCCATTTCTTTTATATTAAAATGCCAATGTCTTCTTAAAGTCAGCATGAATTGTTGTTTGTAACCCATTTTCCTTCCATATTGTGACATATACACTACCATTCAAATGTTTGGGAGCAGAAAACTTTTGCATTTATTCTTTTTACATTGTTCCAAAGATTTTATGTGAAATACATGCATTTTCTTTTTACTTTTTGTTCATTAAAAATCTTTTAAAAATGTATTACCGTTTCCACAAGAAATTATTAAGCAGTATTACTTTTTATCAACATTGATAAAACAAAAATCATGTGACATTGATAACTGAAGTAATGACTGCTAATAATTCAACTTAATTACAATAATATTTTGAAATTATATTTTACAATATATAAAATAAAATGTAATCCTTACAAAAGCATTAGAGACTTCTTTCAAAACTGACCACACTTTAATTTGTTTATTTAAAAAATTAAGTAAGATATTTAATGGGGTGGGAGTCAGGACTTAATTTCATCCAGAAGGAATTGATTGAACATCCAGCACAACAATAATTTTTTCTCACTCTCCCCATCTGTCACAGAAAGTTTGTCTGTTTGTCACTCATGGACTCCCTTCTGCTCTCCCAAAACTGCCTCTTCATCTGCCCTTGACTTCTTTTCAGGTCTTTCTGTGTCCAGTCATCTTTTTGCCATGCTACTGTTTCATTGAGAATGAATATCTCTCCAGTTGGGCTGACAAAGAGGGTGATAACCTTGCCCAAGGTCTGGCATAATTGACAAGTCAATATAAGTTGTTTTCAAATGGAAAGGAGCTTTTCTGCTTTGCCAGCTGTCTCCAGTACAGAGCAAATCTTCCTGGGGTGCATCAACCATTGCAAAACCATTTTTTGCAACCATTGCAAAAAAAGAAGCCCATAGCCCAAGTTGCTTGAAGTCCAGTGTTAAGTTTCCAGTCTGTGATGATTTGGGGTGCAATGTCATCTGCTGGTGTTGGTCCATAGTGTTTTTTGAAAACCAAAGTCTCTGCACCCGTTTACCAAGAAATTTTAGAGCACTTAATGCTTCCTTCTGCTGACCAGCATTTTGTAGATCCTGATTTCATTTTCCAGCAGGACTTTTTTTTAAATTGGTCTTATGAAGTATTCTAATTTGTTGAGAGAGTGAATTGGTGGGTTTTTGTTAAATGTGAGCCAAAATCATCTCAATTAAAAGTTACCAAAGACTTAAACTACTTCAGTCTGTGTGCAATGAATATATTTAATTAATGAGTTTCACAATTTGAGTTGAATTACTGGAATAAATGAACTTTTCCACGACTTTCTAATTTATTGAAATGCACCTGTATTGACATTGGTAATCAATATCAGTATCGATCGACCACTACTCAGAAGTAGTGAACCTGCAGTACTTTCACCCAGTTGCTTTTTAATTTATAGTTGTTAAAGTATTTTAAAGTTTATTTTAAAAAATATATATATTACTGAGTGTATGGTTGACATTTCACAGGTGCCTGACATCTCATGGACCCCAAATTACTTAGTTCAACATGCAAGATATAAACTAATATTCCATTACATCAGAGATGCATCTACAGAGCATCAGGCCTGAGCAGAGACAATAAAGCAATGCACAGCAGCATTCAGCATCACAGTCTTCTCTGGGCCTTAGGTGTGTAGCTGGCACAGCAGTCAGTGCTCTCCTGGGATCAGCATGAGATAAACACAATTAGGTGTACATGTGACCTCTGAGCCCATTCAACAGTGCCATCCTCCATCTCTCCCCCTCCCACAGGAAGTCTGTCTGAAAATCAGCCCTTTATTGTTTAACATGTCCATTATCCACGGGTTTTCTCATTTATGAGACTATAAGGATGATTCTAATAGCGGTCTGTTATAGTGATGTGTGTTATTATAGAAATTATATGTTATGAGTATGATTGCATAGGAAGGATACTGTGAAAGAGATTGTGTGATGTCAACCTTTATCATTTTTTGTACAGGCTTATTCTGGCTGCTAACAGAGACGAGTTATACAGCAGACCATCCAAAGCTGCAGAATTCTGGGGCAGCAACAATGAGATCCTCAGCGGTAAAGATCAGTCTTATTTTTCAAATATTAGACAAATATTTAATATCCAATGTCCAGTTTTTATCTTGTCAACATTCTGGGACTTGTTGACTTTGCTGTGTCAATGAGGAATTCAAATGTTGGTTTTTACAGGAGAGTTTGTCTAAACTGCATATAACGGAGTTCCAATATTTTAGAGTTCCTTCAAGAGTCTTTTGCTTAAACACAGCTCTTATTGTGTCTCATAGAGCCATTTGTTTGGCTATCTACATGATGCACATCATTCTGGTCAAGAATAGCCCACATAGGCTAAGAACAGATTTTCATTTGCTACTAACCAGCTAGTTAAGAAGTGTTGTTGTGTAGTATATCCCAATTTATTTATATATACACACACACAAACTAGCTATTTGAATAGTGTAGTTTGCTAGTTTATCTAGATTGTTCTGTGTTTAAGGCTCTTGCATCATGCCTCAGTAATGGGAAATGTTCAATATTTCTGCCACTTGTTCATGTTTTTTCTCTTTCTTTGAAAACAGGTATTGTACCAGAGGATTTAAAAATAAAGTTATTCCTCTTTTTAAAGCAGATGATCCACAATGTTTTAATAACTATAAACCTATATCTATTTTGCCATGTTTCTCAAAAATTTTAGAATTTTTTTATATAAATTTATTCTTTTTCACTTAGACTCAAATTCTATTCTTTATAAACATCAATATGGATTCCATAAAAATCACTCTACTTATATGGCTTTTCTGCATCAGATTGACAAGGTTACCCTTGCACTTGAAAATAAAGAATTTGTTTGTGGTATTTTTTTGGATCTATCAAAAGCTTTTGATACACATAATCATCACATTTTATTGAAAAAGTTGTATAAATATGGTTTTCGTGATTTTACATAAAAATGGTTGATGAACTACATTTTTAATAGAAGACCGTTGCTATTTTAGCAAAGCAAGTCTACTCTGTGGGGTTCCTCAGGGGTCCATACTTGGACCATTACTATTTCTTATTTATATAAATGACCTGTCGAATGTTTCAGATATTCTTACTCCAGAAATATTTGCTGATGACACATCAATTTAATTAATTGATTAAGAATGCAAATGATGTTCTAATTGCTTATGCTAATTGGTTTAATTTAAACAAATGATCTTTAAATATAAAAAAAATATAATTTGATCTTCTTTAGTGAAAAAAACCCCTAAGGATTTATCAAAAATTATTATGAATTCAATTGAGGTGCCTCAAGTGTCTACTACCAAATTTTTGGGAGTGTTTGTTGATGAGACTTTGAGTTGGAAAGAACAAGCTGAATATGTAAGCAGAAAAATACATAAATCTACTGTTAAAATAAGGAGGGTTAAGCATCTTGTTACTACAGAGAGTCTTCTTACGCTTTATTATAGTTTAATTTATCCATATCTTTCATATTGTAATATTGTTTGGGGAAGTAAACCCAATCAAACAATTTCTTTATTTCATAAACTTCAGGTTCTTACCGTTTATGATATTAATATTTTTCAAATATGTGTTTTTATGTATAACATATTCAAGTCTTTTGTGCAAAAAATACATCTGTAAACATCTGTAAAGTTGCAAAGACTAATCCAAAGAGATGTTCTTTATCAACGTTAAGACTCTGCCACGCCCCCCTAAAACGGCTCATTCAAACACGCCCCCCACGTCAACGTCACTATGCGGAAATATTTGCGTAATGCTGCCTAAATGTTCACGCAAAGAAAGAGTGGTTTCAGTGTTGAAGCAGTCATGTCAGGGAGGTGCTGTATGTATCTTTATTTGGTCTTCCGAAACTAAATGCATTTAGGAATCTTTAAGATTACATAAAACAGAACAGCAATGCATTTTATGCACGTTCATTTCATGAACCTAGGAGAGGAGGTCATTCTGACTTTGCTGTGACAATCTGGCGCTTCTGTATCAGCTACTGTAAGTTTGTTTTGTTATTAGTTTAAGTATTTGCTATTGACTGTTCAAATGCGGAGTTTTGTGCACCGTGTGTGTGTGTGTGTGTGTGTGTGTGTGTGTTAGAGAGAGAGAGCGAGAGGGTCACACAGTGGAGTCATCTGTCTCAACCGTCCGTGGCTTGTATACTGCAAACACATATACAAGCTTCATCTCTGTGTCTGTAACGCAACTCTGTTCCCCTTTCAAGATCATTGTTTTTTCTGTCCATGTTCTGCCGTTCAGTCTTGGATCAGACAGAATTGGATGGGCTTTAACTGATGGGTGCTTTTATGTGTAGTTTTAGAAATAATTTCTGAAATAGTTTCTGTTGCTAAGGAAAAAGCCTTTACCTATCTGAAGGAGTGAAGTGTGGGGTATGAATGAGGAATGTTGGATGAGAATTTAGATTGTATGAAAAAGAAATTTTCATAGTTTTAGTTGAAGATGAGAAGGCCAGGTATTTTAAAGATACTGGTCTGTTGTCATGTGAATTTAAGCTAAATGTTACCAATATTAATGGGCCTATCACTAAATATGAGTCACTCTATGATTTTACTTTGTAGTTTTGCATGAAGCTATCTAGCGCAGTTGTTTTTGGTAGAATCGAGTGATTCAGAATTTCTCCTCTTCAACTAGCACTAGATCTGTGTGCTTGGGCCTCTGAAGTACTTTTTCTTTTCAGTATCAAGATGAAAAATATTATTCTGTAACTTTCAGTCCAGGTCATTCTCAGTGAACATTCCTGAGCTGTTCGGTACGTCTAAATCTGATCTCCTGCTGGTTTTATTATTATAGCCAGTAGACAGGATATAATGTCACTTCGACATTGAATCACAATGTGATTTTTTTGTTTTCTGTCATTAGGTCTGGACCTGGAAGAGGGGAAGGAAGGCGGATCATGGCTGGGAATTAGCAAACGAGGGAAACTGGCAGCACTGACCAATTACCTGGATGCACGGCAAAATCCTGATGCTCAGGGGAGAGGTAGAGCAGATCTTTGACCCATTTGTATTAATGTTGTCTACTATTACTGAGCAGTTGACACACTAAATCAATGTATTACCCTGGCAAATTACTCTTAATAGTAGCATATTTTGAAAAGCCTTCATCATCCATGTACTTTCTTTTCAAGTAAGCAGGCATGCAGAGATTATTTTCATGTTTTGTGTGTGTGTGTGTGTGTGTGTGTGTGTGTGCGCGTGCGTGCGTGCGTGCGTGCGTGTGTGTGTGTAAATAAATGGCTCAAGCAGATCGAGTCTCTCATCAAAATTTGCTATATGCAAACATATATTATGGACTAATATACCGAAGAGTCTTGTGCAACCAAAACCTCTATACATGCACACACCCAAATCCTTTTTTTATGTATTGGCTTATAATATACAAGCATAAAGCTAAAACAGATTTTACCAAAGAATGCTGAGAAAGTAAAAACAGCCCAAAGGGCCAAAATACTTTTTCACAAATAAAAAATAAATTAGATTTTCAAATCAGCAAAAGAAATAATAACAATAACTAGATTTTTACATTTTTCTGAAGAAAAATGGACTGAGTGGTCCCTGGATAGGACTTGGGTTTATAGAAATTTTCTAAGTCATGGCACACTTCATGAAAAAACTGTATGATTTTGAGGTATCGTTCATCAGAGTTTTACAACAACCCTTTGACCAAGAGCAATAAAAATAGAGATACTTGTCTTTGCAAGCAACACTAACAGTAATTATAATAATTTAAAAAGAAACTAAAAGAAATGAAAAGAAAGTACTATCCACATGCACCACCAGAGTACTTCGATGTTTAATAGATGTTTCCTCAGATCAGTTGAGATTAAAATGACCCTAGTTTTAACACATCATTGCAGATTTTTTACATTTTCACCTACGTTTTCAAATTTTGCTGCTCCAGTATAAACCTTTTTTTTATTATTATTTACCCATAACCCACAATGCTAAAGAAGTTAGGTTGAATATTAAGTGGAGTTGCCTTAATTGTGTTATTCTTAATAATTGCTGACATTAAGCAACCCATAAACGATTGCATATGGGTGGTGAGGCCAGAGACGTGAACAGCTGTTCACTGCAGATCTCCACTCAGCTGAACTAGACTCCTCACTGTCATCACTCCAGTGTCTGTTTAGGTTCTTCAAGGCCTCTTTATAGGCTGACACCTCGCTAGCACTTACCATCAAAAGCATGTCGAACACACCCCACCCCTCTGTTCCCAAACCATGTCACTAAATATAATGCAAACAACCCAGCTGTTATTTGGATGGTTGTACACAACAGCTGCGTGCAAGAGCTGGAGTAATATGCCTCAGTACATGTTGTTCAACAAATTGCATTAATTTGAACAATTAGTTCTCTAAATCTGCCTAAATGACTTACTTGAGAGTGAACGAAATGAAATGACCTTCACCAAGCAGTTCACAACCCATTCTTCCTCTTTTGCAATCCATGGTTGTAATAAATTGGATTATTGATGCATGCTTGTCTGCATTTATCATTTTTACTCAGGTTCTCTGGTGTCCAAATATTTGATGGATAACTTGGACAGTTTTGCATACCTCCGTAAAGTGTCTTCAGAAGCTCATTCATATAATGGCTTCAATCTCCTTACTGCTGACTTCAGGTGAGTGGTGGAAGGCAAATCTTGGTTGGCTCTTTTCATTATCTATAACCGTGCTTAAATGGGGAATGTAATGATATAAACCTTCATATTCATCCGGAAGAAGGAGGCGGGAACCGGCGGACAATCAAAAACATTTTAATAACAAAATAAACACAAAAACAGCGCAGCAGCCCCTCACGGACGACTGGTGCGCACAAATAAAACCAAAACACAACTAAAAGCCCAGGCCTGGTCCTCTCTCGTCCTTCACTGTCGTCGCTCCAGTTTTATATCCTTCCATCTCCTCCATGGGCCTCGAGACCGGTGGGTCGAACAGGTGTAGTTCATCTCCAATCACTCCCCCGGCCTCGCTCCCATGTCCCTCGGCCCCGCCCCACTCGTCACATACCCCCATCGCCCCTCGCAGGCCGGGGGGTACTCCCGAGACTGCGCTCTACTCCCCCCCCCTCCCCCTCCCTCCGGGGGGGCCGCTCACAGGGACCTGCGGGAACCTGGGGGTAGGACAGACGAGGCGAGAGAAAAGGAGATGGAAGTAGGAGCGACAGAGACGAGAGAGGGGAGAGAGGGAAAAAAAAAAAAAAAAATTCCGATTCCCAGACGCACCGCTGCTCGGCCCTCCACCAGCTGGGCGATCTCCTCCGCGGTGCCTGGCGGTGGCACTGGACGGCCCTCGGCGGACGGCACGACACTCCTCCGCCGCCCGGTGGACGGCGACGGCTCCTCCGGTTTTGGGCAGCCGGCAGGAGTCCCCCGTTCCCTGCTCCTCCCCGTTCCGGCGGATGGCAGCAGGCTCCGGCCACCTGGCGAACGGCGCCGACTCCTCCGCTCCCTCACGGACGGCAGCCGTCTCTCCACATCGTGGGCGGCCGGTAGCGAGCTCGCCCGTCCCCGGCAACTCGCTCCAGCCCACCGCCTCGAGCGTCCATGGCGGCACACTCCTCGCCAGCTCGATGGCACCGCGGATTCACCACAGCGGCGAGGGATCTTCAGCAGCGCGTCCCTCCTTCTCCCGGGCTTCGGCACCACTGTAATGATTTAATCTTCATACTCATCCGGAAAAGAAGGAGGCGGGAACCGGCGGACAATCAAAAACATTTTAATAACAAAATAAACACAAAAACAGCGCACCAGCCCCTCACGGACGACTGGTGCGCGCAAATAAAACCCAAAACACAACTAAAAGCCCAGGCCTGGTCCTCTCTCGTCCTTCACTGTCGTCGCTCCAGTTTTATATCCTTCCATCTCCTCCATGGGCCTCGAGACCGGTGGGTCGAACAGGTGTAGTTCATCTCCAATCACTCCCCCGGCCTCGCTCCCATGTCCCTCGGCCCCGCCCCACTCGTCACAGGGAATACATAGAATAAATCATAAATGGTTTACTGTTAGAGATTTCCCTCAGTTTGTGAAAGCATTTAAATTCAAAACTCATTCAAATATGTGTTTTCTGTTTCCGTTTAAACTGTGTGGTGTTTTTGTTTTATTTTCTGATTTAAATTTGTTATATTTGTTGGAGTTTCAGTGGCAAATACAGTCATAATTTAGATATCATAGTACATCAAACTCTAAAAGATCATTTTAATGAGACATTTATTGATTAAAATGCTGTCAAATAATAAAATCTGAAATGCTTTTTGTTTCTTTCATTTAAAGAAAGAAAATTAAATGATAATGTAATGCATTCTTACGCAAGTCTTTTAGTTAAATCCAGTTAAATCATGTACATTTCAGATGTCAGTTTACTAATTAAAACCACTTGTCACTAATTCTAACCAGTGGTCTACAAGGCCGGTATTTGGCATTTTTCAAATATTGGCGGCGCCCGATAAGTTTTTCTGCTCGGCCGATGTCTTCAAGGCGGGACTTTTATTTTGATGGTGCTAAAAACGACAGCGCCTGAGCTCACAGTGCTTATATTCTCTTTCTTGTTTACTGTCGTTGTTAACAGCTCTGTCTAATACGGATAGAAGTCTGTCTAATAATCCAATAGAACGGGTAAACAAAGGAATTAAAATATATACAAAAAGTATTATTATGATTGATTTTATATATATTAGTAATAAAAAAGGCAACATTATAATACTTTCTTGTTTGCCATCGGCATTAAGCAAATAAGCATTTATTTCATTTACCATATTTTCCGGACTATAAGTCGCACTTTTTTTCATAGTTTGGCTGGTCCTGCGACTTATAGTCAGGTGCGACTTATTTATCAAAATTAATTTGACATGAACCGAGAGAAATGAACCAAGAAAAAACATTACCATCTACAGCCGCGAGAAGGTGCTCTATGCTGCTCAGTGCTCCTGAAGCCTACCACTGAGCAGCATAAAGCGCCCTCTCGCTGCTGTAGATGGTAATGTTTTTTCTTGGTGCTTGGTTCTAAATAAATGCGACTTATATATGTTTTTTACCTCGTCATGGCGTATTTTTGGACTGATGCGACTTATAGTCCGAAAAATACGGTAAACAAATCTTTGAGTAACTAATGAATATTTAATTTCACAAACCTGGCAAACTTAGTCGAATCCAGCTGTGAGATCTTGTGAAGTGTGTATGTGTTTCCAGCATGATCGCATGTTCTCTACGTGACAGTCGGTCCATGTGAATTGGATGCTTTAAACTTTAAACTCATGAATTCAAATTATGCTGCGCTTTATGCATTTGCCCACTGTCATATTCAAGTCATTTTATCTGTGTGCTGTACGTAAAATGACTGTTACCCCTGGCTTTATTTGAAAAACATGATTCACAAT
Source organism: Carassius carassius (assembly GCF_963082965.1). Taxonomy (NCBI): domain Eukaryota; kingdom Metazoa; phylum Chordata; class Actinopteri; order Cypriniformes; family Cyprinidae; genus Carassius; species Carassius carassius. Next base: position 30,916,532 of record NC_081758.1, on the reverse strand, counting down.
GCACAAATTTACCAGAATACTGAGTGCCCTGTTGGTTACAGTGTTTACTTCCTTTTTATTATATTTTTATTAAATATTTATTTAAAAATACTTTAGTATAGCATAGTTTTATAAAGTATAAGTATGTTTATTTTACACATTTATTTTTTTAATCCATTGTCAAATGATTTCAATTTTTTTTCAAAATGTGATTTCTTAAATATGAAAAAAAAAATTATACCTGCTTTATATCGGCTGTCGGCCCACCTGCTTTCAAAGATATTGACATCGGCTGTCAAAAAAACAATTTCGGTCGACCCCTAATTCTAACCACTTAGTGCTGACATCATATATCAAGTCTGTTTAAAGAGATGCTAAGTTTTGAGAAATAACTCTAAAAGTTACTTAAATTGAAGTGCCATCTTTCATGATTTCACTTTCTTTATCATTTGTTATGAGGATGACATGACAGTGATGATACTGTCTAAGCTCTGGGGTCCTCAAGAGGGACAGCAGGCACTCGTGCCACCTGCTCTCCATAAACCAAAGCTCAAGAAATCTATTTAGAATATAGTCAGAACAGATGGCGTGTTTCCAGCAGCATGACTGTCTCAGAACATTATAATTTGAGGCGATTTAAGGAGATGGGTTTCATGATTCCACATATTAAAGGTCAAAAATAATGATGTTTATTGAAATAATTCTTTTTTTTGGGGTGAATAATACCATAATGGTGGTTCATTGTGTATCAGGAAGACTATGTGCATTAACAAACTAGTAGCCTAAGAATACATTCACAGTTCACCGTAACATGAGCAACAGCAATAGGAATAAACACATACTACAGCTGAGTAGTATTCAGCGATTTGATTGATGCTGCTATGTGTATTTAGCTAGATATTAGGATGCACTTAAAACTCTTGGATTGTGTATGTCTCTTGTCCTTAAATCAGTCATCTCCTACCTTTTTATTTAGGGTGACTAATATTTTCCATGTTTTTTTTCTGTTGTGACCATTATCATTTAAGGAAAACTGTCGTCTTTATTTATTTTAATTCTTCCAGATACATTAATCACAGTAGTTAGCCATGTGTTAGAGACCCCTTCATTTTGGTTTCTGAAAGACTGTCTGCTAATGTAGTGATGTATTACTTAAGTCCATGCTGTCATCTGAGAGACTGTCCATTTGTCTCTTCAAGCATATATTTATAAACAGAAAATTAATTGAAAGGCCACTCAGACTCCCAAACCCAGTAATGAAACAGAAGTCGATATCCTTGGGGAGTGTTATTCATTTGTTTACCCTTTTAATAAACAAGATCATTATTGAGCTTATCGGACTCTCCCTTTCTTTCCTTGGCCACAAAGGGCAAAATGATACAGGTCCAGATAAACTCTGAGGAATTACAATGGGCATTTTGTGCTGAAATCAGTACAACTGTCTTCTGTCAATAGAGAATATAGAGAATTTGTTTGTTTCTCTACAGTGATGTGACTGACAACACTGATAATTGCCTTATGTTTTATATGATATTTCAGGCCAATTAAAACATTTCTCTGCTTGTTCAGATCAGGCTTAGCACTAAAATTCAATTCTCTCTTGGCACCATTGAATTCTCAGCAGCCATTACTCCAATCTTCAGTGTTACATGATACTTCAGAAATCATTCTAATATGCTGATATGCTCTAGAAAGTTTTCAAAACAAAACAGTTGTGCTGCTTAATGTTTTTTGGAAATTGTGATACTTTTTTTATTAATATCAAATGATCAAATGAACTGCATTTATTAGATTTTTTTATTTTTATTTTTTACTTTTGAATGGTAGACAGAGAGATATTAATCAAACTTTTCTTGATCATTGCAGATTAAAGTGTTCATTTTGTACATTTTTAGAAATTCATCCCTAGTGAGAAAAAAAGACCATTTACTAAAATTGAGCTGCAAAAATTACTGGTTCGGTATTTCCACAACTTTCTGATGTCAGGCAGATTATTATTATTTTTTTTACACATGCACGTGACCACCCACGTTTATGCTATGTCAATGATGCAGATTCAGTCAAGGTGGGCAGATTCAGTCAAGGAAGTACGATTTTTAGCATGTTTTGTTCTGACCCTGCCAGAATGTAATGTAGGCTTTGCACAGAGCCTGCTTTGAAGAATGGAGATGCTAAAGAATTGCTTCGAGCTTACAGCAGACCTGCAGTTCACAAATAAATGTTTCAAACTGTTTAATCTCTAACTTGGATATGTTTTCTCTATATTATAATTATTATGTTATTGTATATTATGTATGGAATTTATGATTTTAGCTGGATAGTGTTAACGTTACGAGTCTAGTTATAATTAGATTTCTGAAAGTTGGTAAGATAGAGGGTGTGAAAGATTTTTGTCTGCTGACTAGTTGACTGGCTGTTTTAGCCGTGTAAGGCTTGATCTTTCTGGTCCAAATCACAGTACGAAATCACCTTGGCATAATGCTTAAATCTTGTAACTTCGCTATTTGAGTTTATTTTGTAAAATAATATTAATAAAAGCAGGTCTCCGGGACAAAATTCATTTGTTACTTGATTGTTGGTTTTCTAGCAATTATTGTACTGCATTAATACATCATTAGAAGGCTATTTGGCTCTTATGCCCCAGTGTTAAGAGTCTTTCAGTGCAATTATTGCATTAGTGGAGATAGATAAGGCCATTATTAGAAGGTATTTTGTGTGTGCCAGTGTAGTTTGCTCAAATTAAGTTAAGACTGGGGAGTTATGTATATTTAAACAATAAGGCACAAAATATAAAGAGTAGTTACAGGTGTTTTGTGTCATTACCTTTACTATATTATGTATTTTAGCAAGTCTGGAATTTTACATCGACCAATCATCATCCCGGACCAGAATTACTGAATTTTTCGGACTATAAGTCGCACCTGAGTATAAGTCGCATCAGTCCAAAAATACGTCATGACGAGGGAAAAAAACATTTAAGTCGCATTGGACTATAAGTCGCATTTATTTACTATCAAGAACCAAGAGAAAACAATACCGTCTACAGCTGCGAGAGGGCGCTCTATGTTTTCAGTTGTAGACTACAGGAGCACTGAGCAGCATAGAGCGCCCTCTCGCGGCTGTATACAGTAATGTTTTCTCTTGGTTCATGTTGCAGGACCAGCCAAATTATGAAAAGAAGTGCGACTTATAGTCCGGAAAATACGGTAATAATGGAAAAAGTATATAATATAAACAATGTTGAGCTTGTAAATGAATGAAACTGAATACAGAGAGAAAATAAATTCTGTAATCTCTTCATTGCACTACAGTAAATCCTCCAAAAAAGTAATGTAGTTTATTTTTTGTGTAATAAACATTCACTGGACGATTCCTAAAACAGATGTGGTTTTACTGAAAGTCAGCATTGTGTATACTTATTTAATCCTTAGTACATATACAACAGGGTCTAGTCTCCAGAGTTCTGAGGCTTCTGAAGTCCTATCCTCACTGTCTGACTTTCTCTTCGTCATGAATTGGCATCGCTGCCAAACTGTTCCACCAGCATTATTGATGTCCCTCTCAAAGTGCTTTCAAAAACCCTAAATTGTCAATTTCTCCTTTCATAGCCTTCCTCCTGTGTCTCCTGGGCCAATAAAATGTCCTCTGAAACACACGGCTATATCACCATAGTTCCATCAGGAGTAATGAGCTTCATTGTGGATCCATCCACTTGATTCATGTGTATGAAAACAGGAACATGTCTAATCAGATAAACTGTGATTATGATATAGTGACTGAGATCATACACACAAACTAAAAGGAGATTCTCTCTCCTCCCTAATTACAGACTGATTTAGGAAGATTTCTTTCATGTGCTGATGAAGAACAGAGACTGTCTGTTCTACTCTCGTTCTATCTGTCGTTATTTCATTCTATCTTTCTATCTACCTGTCTATAACAAAGCATGTAGAAAATGTTTGTATAATGTTTATATATATATATATATATATATATATATATGTGTGTGTGTGTGTGTGTGTGTGTGTGTATAAAATATGGCTTGTTTTGTGAGCTTTGATACTATATTATTTAGAATGTATTGAGTTGCACTGTGTAACCCTAAACTAATGCAGTCGGGGGTTCCTTGCTCAAGGGCACCTCAGTCGTGGTATTGAATGTGGAGAGAGCGCTGTACATTCACTCCCTCACCTACGATTCCTGCCGGCCCGAGACTCGAACTCGTAACCTTTGGATTAGGAGTCCAAATCTCTAACCATTAGGACACGACTTCCCCTAACTTTCCCACAACTTTTGCTAGTTTAATGACAGGAAAACAATCGGCGCGCATGATCCAAAAAGGTTGCACCTATTCTCTTAATGAGTAATGGGTGTTTTTTTGGGCATAACGTGCAATAAAACAAATTAGAGTCTCATCTCCCATCCCCTTTAAAAGCCAGTTGTATTAGTTGTAATAAGCAAAGTGTACACGCGTTGTGCCCCCGCCTATAGGCGCCAGACTTTCGACCAGGTTTGAGTTGGTCTATGGCGCAGTCTATTTTAAGTTCCTCAAAATAGCAACGTGCCAACAATGCAGCTGAACACCAGCACACCCATGGGCACAAATGCATTTGCTATTTAAACAACGCAGCACAGGATGGGGAAATGAGGACTGCATCTGGCTGAAACTAGCAAAAACAATTGTGCCTTATGCCGCATTGCGCCGGGTGTATGATAGGGCCCTATATGTATATTTATATGATAAATGACTTGGTTTGTTTGTGCATGTTTTGCTACTTTATTTAGGATGTGTTTATTTGCACTGACTTATTCTACAGTTCTATGTATATATGCATTACATAACTATGTAAATTGTTTCTGTGTTTACAATGACAAATGATGCAAAAATAGCTGTAAATATGTGTTTAATTGTGTTTTAGCAGTGAGCACTAACTCATTTTTTTCTCGCTGTTTTGTTGGACGCAGGACCAATGAAGACACATTGTGTTACTATGGAAACAAGGGCAGTTCAGAGCCCATTCATCTCAAAGCAGGTTTGTTCAGTCCCTCAGTTAGCTCTCTGTGTTCAGATACTAGTGGTCTTCCATAAAGCACTGCTGTTTGCAGTGTTACACCTACTGTATATAATTCACTCGTTCAGCAACAGATTGGTGGGTGTGTCTCACTCAAAGCTCACAGGATGTGATGGATGATTGTGTTTGTTTCAGCAGGAATCTATGGGTTGAGTAACTCTCTTCTGGAAACTCCGTGGAGAAAACTGCAGCACGGCAAACGGCTGTTCACCAGTGTAGTGGACAAAACACTGTCCCCTGATGGTTTAGTGCAAGAACTGCTCCATATCCTCAATAATGAGGAGCTGTAAGTGTGCACTCTTCATTATGAAAATTAGTATTCTCTTGCTTTTTTCTTCTGTTTCTCTTTATCTTCCATCTACCTTTATCCTTCTTAAACAATCAAACCAGCATCCGTCCTTTTTGATCCTCAAGAAGCACTTGAGACACAAAGCAAATGGATTATTGAAAAAGTTACTTTATAGAATCCTTGAAGCACAAGCAGCTTAATTTTTGAAGTCTTTCTTATTTCCTTAGGTTTTATAAGGTGAATGCAGGCAGTATATCATAATGAATTTAGATATTAAAAAGCAGCTCTTCAGAGCCACATACTGGCCACATAGTTGTTTTTCAATATTTTTTAACACAGATATCTTTTTTTATTTGATCACTTGTAAGTTTTCAGAGACAGTGTCACGTGTATAACTCTGTTTGTGTTTGAAGTCATGGAAGTGAGAGCGGGGGCTCCAGGGAGTTTTATTCATTAGTGACAAACAGATTGCCTTCCCATGTCAGCATTGACCTTCTAGATCATGTAGATGCATTAATGGGGGTGAAACAGCTGTCTGATTAGACATTACAGACCGGTTTGCATTCATAACATAATTATGTATTCATCAGTGAGAGTAATTAATTTAAAACCAGTTATGATGTTTAATTAAATAAGACCTATCAGTTGTGTCAGTTCTTAAAACTTATATTTTCCAAGCATTGCAGCTAATTGGTAAGTATTAGAAACTAACTGATCGGGTTAGTATATATACTAAGTATAGCCTATATACACCACCATTCAAAAGTATGGAGTATGGATTTTTTTTTTTTTTTTAAGAAATTATTACTGTTATTCAGCAATGATGTGTTGATTAGATCAAGTGACAGTAAAGACATTAATAATGCTGCAAAAGATTTCTATTCCAAATAAATGCTGTTCTTTTGTACTTTATATTTATCAAAGAATCCAGTCTTTTTAAATTGTAATATTTCGCAATATTTTAGTTTTTATTAAATGAATTAATTTGTGATGAGCATAAGAGACTTCTTTCAAAAACATTTACATTTTTACCAACCCCATACTTTTGAATGGTAGTGCTTATGTGTGGATGCATACACACACCACTGTATTTTTTTATTATTATTTGTCATCATTTTCAGGAAAGAAATAAATACTTTCTTAAAATGCTCAGGTCTTTATCAAAGCAGCAGCATG